>NC_022020.1:4094484-4117472 GCF_000317375.1 Microtus ochrogaster
GCTCAGAGGTTAAGAGCACTGGCTGCTCTTCCAGAGGTCCTGAGTTCAATTCCCAGCAACCACATGGTGGCTCACAACCATCTGTACTGAGATCTGGTGCCCTCCTCTGGCATGCGGGCATACATCAAGGCAGAATGTTGTATACATAATAAATAAATAAATCTTTAAAAAAAAAAGGCAACTTAGGCTAAGACTCTGTTTCAAAACAAACAAAAAATAAATTGCAAAAGTCTGGAAGAAAATAAAGATGGATACATTAACTATAATGATCACACATACATAATCACGCTGCTATATAGCATACAATACAAGCTACATACTGCGATGGCTAATCTTCTTAACAGGATCTAGAACCAATGAAGAGACTAATGAATTATCTAGATTAGGTCAATAGAGATGGAAAGACACATTCTACATGTGGATGACACCGTCCCACAACTGGGACCCCGGGCTGAATGGAAAGGAGAAAGCGAGCTTCACAACAGCGTTCATCTCTCTCTATGTCCTGACTGCAGACAGATGTGACCAGCGGCCTCATGTTCCTGCTGTCATGCCTTCCCTGCCATGGGGGCCAGCACCCTCAAAGTGTGAGCCAAATAAACCCTTCTTTCCTTAAGTGTTTTTGTCAGGTGTTTTGTGTATAGCAACATGGAAAGTAACTAATATACATATGTATCAAGTATTTAAAATAATTGTGCCAGAGGAATGGCTCAGCAGTTAAGAGCACTGGCTGCTTCTTTTTTTTTTTTTTTTTTTTTTTTTTTTTTTTTTAGACAGGGTTTTTCTGTATAACTGTCCTGGCTGTCCTGGAACTTGCTTTGTAGACCAGGCTGGCCTCAAACTCACTGAGATCCACCTGCCTTTGCCTCCTGAGTGCTGGGATTAAAGCATGAGCCACTATTGCCTGACTCACTGGCCTTTTTTTTAAAGTAGGCTCATACCACAGTTTTTATTTTGGAACTGAAATTGTATTATTTACCTACACAAAAATCATATTATCGATATGCATATATACATGTAATACAATCCCTTTTAGAAGGTCGTAGTGTAGGGTGTTTCAGCCTTTGCATGTCTCATTCCCATGGGGACTTTCTTTAGAACTCTTATAACCCTGACATACAACCATTTATGTCTTTAGTTCATGTGCTGTTCTTTGAGACTGGTAATGGTAAATGTAGTTGGAACTTGAAGTCCAAGAGACTGCCACAGTGTTCATTGAATCAGCACTCAGTACAATTAGAATCATATCAGAGCCCTGTTAAGAAAAAATAAAAAAAGGGAAGCTCTGCCAGCACAAAAATAAAGTCCAATTAGGTCAAATCAAACCAAATCAAAATGCCCATTGTTTTATTAAGTTAGGCGGTCTTGGGTGGCCGAGCACATGGCAGGGGAGACAAGACAGCAGGAAGCCCGTGCAAACCCCAAACCACCCTGTTTCTCGTCTGGGAACCCATTTAAATGCCCTGTGGGAGTGGTCCTGACCTCAGGGGGCGGGGTCAGGACCTGGCATGCTGGGATTTGGATTCCAGACCAAAACAACTCCCAGGCCAGGGAGTCAGGGATGGACGCCAGGGGCTGGGGGCTACACTCCCAACTTAACAAACCCCATTAGTATCGGACACTTAATGTCAATATTGCCACTACATTATCAATAATTTCTTACCTATTTCCTTAAATAAGAACTGAGAGTAATAATAATTTGCTCAATCCTAGCACTCAGGAGGCAGAGGTAGGCAGATCTCAGTGAGTTTGAGGCCCGCCTGGTCTACAGAACAAGTTTTAGGAAAGGCTCCAAGCTACAGAGAAACCCTATCTCAAAAAAACAAAATAAATAAATAATAGTAATAATAATTTGCTTCTAATTTTTATCTTTATTTATACAGTTTTTATTTCTCTGGTATTTGAATATTCATTCAAATGGAAGCAGACTAGATGGATTAAAGTTGCTATTGTATGTTTAAATAAATTATGAACAAGAAGTTACCTGGTATCTCAAAAGCTCAATATGTTTTTATAATTATTGACATTTTAGCCTCTGTCTTACCCATAAAACTAACAAGACAGCATTGGTTATTGGCACTTTTCATGTGGGAACTAATCTGTGGGCCATAAAATTGTGATTGTTCTTTGCCTTAAACATACCATCTGGCTTAGGAAGAACTCACCAGTGTGAACAGGCTTTGAAACAATAATTAGGGAAGCTACCACCATTCAAGAAGCAGAGACTTGTTCAGAAATCTTATGGATTATGTCCCCATTGCCAGTAAAATAAAAACTACCTTCTTCCTATCTATTTTTACTCCCTTCTAGAATGTAGAAGCCGACAATCTTCTGCTGTTTGCCACTCCACTAAACCTATTCCTTCAGTGCCATCAACTGTGGCTCCAGAAAATGGAGCAGCTAATGGATACAAAACAGGCTTCACTCAAACAGGTATGAAGTAGTTTTTTGCTATTGCAAGGACAGATATATGTTTAAGGAAGCATTTTTAAATTTGCTTAGCTGGTTTGAGTGAGACATTTTTAGATAAAATACTATTTGAGTATTACTAGGATACCGTTTGAGTTACTCTTACAGTAAAAACTCAGCATTGATATAGCTAAGTCTCTGGGGGACCAGGGCTTGCTTATATCTCAATAGTCCTACCAGTATAGACAATGAAGAAAAACACTGACGGTTGGCAGAAAATCTAGCTTAAGCATAGAGTGGGATCTGTCAGTAGAGAGTATGTAGAAATCAGACACCACAGCTATGGTGTAGCACTTACTGGAATACATTCATGAAGACTAGAATCTTAGGATAGACCTCCATTTAACCCAAATACCTGCCCTTAGAATTCAGGGAACCCCATGGAAGAGGAGGCACAAAGAGTGTAAGAGCCAGAAGGGACAGAGGATACCAAGAAAGCCAGACCCTCTAACGTAAAAACAAACACAAAACCGTGAGATGACAAAAGAGAATAGCACACTTGCTGAATATGAGTCAAGGCTCCTGGATGGATTGTGTGTCCCAGTGGATGAAGCCAGGATCTGGTTTTCAATGCTACAAGACAGGAGCTCAGTTACAAATAACTAGATAAAAAATCTTTTCTTTGTGGTGTTTAGCACATTTTCTATTAAATATTTTCATTTATTTTACATACCAACCACAGCTTCCCATCTCTCTTCTCTTCCTGTTCCCTCTCCCCACCTCACACCTCCCCCCCACACACACACATCCACTCCTCCACCCATGGGAATCAACAAAGCATGTCGGATCAAGTTGAGGCAGGACCATCTCCTCCTTCCCCCACATCAAGGCTGGGTGAGACAACCCAACATGGGGAGTAGGTTCCAAAAAGCCAGCTCATGCACCAAGGACTGGTCCTGATCCCACTGCTAGGTGCCCCATGAATAGATCAAGCTCCATAACTGTCATCCATATGCAGAGCCTAGGTCAGTCCCATGCAGCTCGCTAGCTGTCAGTCCAGAGTTTGTGATCTCCCTCTAGCTCAGGTCAGTGTTTCCCCATCATGATAGACCCCCTTGGTTGTACAATCCCTCCTCCCTCTCATCAGCTGGACTCCCAGAACTCCAACTAGTGCTTGACTGTGGATCTCTGCCTCTGCCTCCATCAATTACTAGATGAAGGCTCTCTGTTGACAATTAAGATAGTAATCAGTCTGATTATTGGAGGCCATTTCAGGCACCCTCTCCACTATTGCTATGAGTTTTAGCAACAGTCATCCTTGTGGATTCCTGAGAGTTTTCCTGGCACCAGGCTTCTTCCTAACTCCAAAATAGCCCCGTCTAGCAAGCTACCTCTTTCATTACTCTCCCCCTCTGTCCCACTCCCAACGTGACCAGCCCAATCCCTCGTGTTCCAATCCCTCCATCCCTTCCTGTAAGCAGAGGCCACTCATTTGTTTCCTGGCCATGTAGACCCTTAATAATCACACAGTAACTATATTAATTGCAATACTGTTTGGACAATAGCTTAAGCATATTTTTAGCTAGCTCTTACACCTTAAATTAACCCATTTCTATTATTTTATGTTCTACCACAAGGCTCATGGTTTACCAGTAAGGTTCCCAAGCATCTGTCTTCTTCAGTGGCTACATGGCGTCTCCTTGACTCCTCTCTCTCTCCCTCTCTCTCTCTCTCTTCCAGCCTGGTTATATTCTGCCCTGCAATTGGCCCAAAACAGTTTCTTTATTAACCAATGGTAATAAAACATATTCACAGCATATAGAAGGGAACCCCACATCACCTCCCCTTTTCTGTCTAAATAAAAAGGAAGGTTTTAACTTTAACATAGCAAGATTACATACAACAAAACAGTTATCAAACAAGAATTATAGTTATAATATTTATATCTACTTTATCTTTTATCATAACTAAGGAAAACTATAATTATAACTATCTATTCTTTAACTCCATCAAAGACCCCAGAAGTTAACCTAAGTTAACAGGAAGTGCATTTTAAGTAACTTCCAAAACTCTAGAATTGACAGAGATAGCTCACTGCCTTGGCAGTCACCCAAAGTTCTTCTGTAACATTGGGGCATCCATCTTAGCCTACAGGCCCATAGTATCTGGCAGATTTTTCTGTTAAGTGTGAAATTTCAAAGACAATTACGTCTATATAGGCAGTTTGTCAGTCACATTCTTCTGTGTCCTGCAGAATGTCTAGAAGACTCTTTCATGAAGCAGGAACCCTGAAGGACTGTCTCAGCTTCTTTAGGCAACTTCAGCAGTCATTATTCTGTGGGTCCTGCAAGTCTAGTTTACATAGCATAGCATCAAGCAATCCAGGCAAGTGCAATGTCTTGCCCAAATGGCTAGCTTTGTCACATAAAAGACAAATTCCATAACAAGTTTCTTCAGTGTCCATCATTCTTTTGAAGTAGATTGGTGCTGCCATGAGCAGATGTGTCTCATTGTCATGTAAAGTCCTAAGCTCTTGAAACATTTTAAATGCCATATTCTGTAGTCTTTGAAAGATCTGAAGAATATCTATCCATCTGAAATACATCTCTGTAATCTATAAAACCACACAAAGACCCAACCAAGAAAGAGAATTACAGGCCTATCTCACTCATGAATATCGACTCAAAAATCCTCAATAAAATACTGGCAAACCGAATCCAAGAACACATTAGAAAAATTATCCATTATGATCAAGTAGGCTTCATCCCAGAGATGCAGGGCTGGTTCAACATACGCAAATCTATCAATGTGATCCACCATATAAATAAACTGAAAGAAAAAAAACCATATGATCATTTCATTAGATGCTGAAAAAGCATTCGACAAAATTCAACAAAAAAAACCTAACTAACATGACTACAAACTTGACTATTATAGATAATTATCTATAAACCTGTATTTCTGAATTATACATTACATTTTAATGATCTGCACAAACACAATACCTTAATAAAGAGCAGAAATATATACACAGTATAACAAAATTGACCTTAAGACCAAGATCCACACAAATGCAAAGCATTGATCTCTGTAGCATGTCCCCCTTTAAATGTAAACAAACCTTTATAAACAATCATTTAGGGAAGTTGGGCATTGTTTTTTAGACCACTTTCTACTGATTTGAGGATGCTGTTAATCAGGTTCTCGTGGGGTCTCCTATGTGGTAGGTCCATCTCAGCCAGCAATCCTGAAGCTGTTATGGATGTTGGACCATATAGGTCATTGTTTCAGAGGATCTTGTTAGATCAAACCATATTAGCCACTAAGGAACTCACAGCTTTTTATTACCTGTGGAAACAAAAGCAGAACCTCTTTTCCAAAGCAACATATCCTTAGATCCAAATTTTGAAGTCAAGATACCTTTAAAGTATGTATGTTGGTTTAACTTAGCAGCCCTCAAAATCAAATCTCTCTCTGTAGTCAAAAAATTTAAAGAAAACACGGTAATATATATAATCCAGACTCTGTGTATATTTCATCTTTACATGGCTTGTTTTTTTTTAACTCCTTAATATATGACTGTCTGTACACTGTCTCTTTAAAGACTTTGTCTTATTATTTTTTAAAAACTACTTGTTTTTTATATAATTGTCTATACTCTCTTTTTCTCTCTCTCAAGCCTATGTACATTTTTAAACATACTGTGACCCATTAAGAGGTTTATTTGTGTCTGAATTTGTCTTTATTGCATATCTGTAATTATTTTCTGATCAGGAGCACTTTTAAAATGGTAAGCAGCTTAGTTGCAGTGGCCCTGGATGCTGGTTCCACCTCTCTCTGCCTTTTAATATGGTGGAGGTACATTCACTGCCAGCTCTGGAACTGCCAGGTAGGAGCTGTCCTCATCACTTCAACTCTGGATAACACCATGTAGCATATAAACGCCTTTTCTCTGAGTAAAATCTAAAGCTGTCATGCAGCACACTCCGTGGCCTGGATGTAGGAATCTGCCATGCTCTCCTGCCTGTGTACTCCTAGCAGACTTGATCCAGCCACCTGACCAGGCAGGGAGTGCTGCACCATGGGCATGATCTCAGCTTCTTTCCTCCCAACTCCAGTGGGCACACAAGAACCTAGACCCAAAGTGGGTGATGGGCATCAGCCACAGATGTTTGGGTGCCATTCTGTAGGCAGAGATTGTTTGTTTATTCCCAGCTGCCCAGACCTGAAATAATCATAAAGAAACTATCTTAGTTGCAATACTGTTTGGCCAATAGCTTAAACATATTTTTAGCTAGCTCTTACATCTTAAATTAACCCATTTCTACTGTTTTATATTTATCATGAGGCTTGTGGTTTACCAGTAAGATTCCTGTGTGTCTGTCTCCTTGCCTCCACCTACTTTCTCTATATATCCCTTCCAGCCTGGCTATATTCTGTCCTACAATAGGCACAAAGAAGTTTTATTAACCAATGGTAATACAACATATTCACAGCATAAAGAAAAGAGTCCCCCATCACCCTCCCCTCCACCAACCCAACCCCACCCCCAGTTTACCCAGGAGATCTCATTTATTTCCCCTTTCCAGGGAAATCTATGCATACATAGGTTGTCATTAGTGTTTTTGATCTTAGCCATTCTGACAGTGTAAGATGGTATCTCAGTGATGTTCTGATTTGCATTTCTCTGGTACCGAAGGATGTTGAACAATTCTTTAAGTGTATCTCAGCCATTTGAGATTCTTCTGTTGAAAATTCTCTGTTTAAATCTGTACCCCATTTTTATATTGGAGTATTTGGTATTTTGATGTCTTTATATATTTTGATGAACAGCCCTCTGTCAGATGTGGAGTTGATTTCCCATTCTGTAAGCTGCTGTTTTGTCTTGTTGACTGTGTCCTTTGCCTTATAGAAGTTTCTCAGTTTCAGGAGGTCTCATTTATTAATTGTCTATCTCAGTGTCTGTGCTCCTGGTGCTATATTCAGGAAGTTGTCTCCTGTGCCAATATGTTCAAGACTACTTCCCTCTCTCTCGTCTATCAGGTTCAGTATAACTGTATTTATGTTGAGGTTTTTGATCTGCTTGGGATTTAATTTTGTGTAAAGCTATAGATATGGATCTATTTGCATTCCTCTACATGTGAATATCCCATTATGCCAGCACTGTTTATTGAAGATATTTTCTTTTTTCCATTGTATAAGTTTGGCTTCTTTATCAAAAATCAGATGTTCATAAATATGGGGATTTACATCAGGGTCTTCAATTCAATTCCATTGTTCAGCCTGTCCATTTTAATGCCAATACCATGCTTTTTATTTTTATTATTATTATCATTATATATTATATATTATAATATACTACATATTATAATATATTATATTATTATTACCACCAATATTCAGCAAAATCTGCCTGACCCTAAATTAAAATGTCTAACTTTTAAACTGTCCAGGACATTTAGATAGAGCCTATAACCTAAGATGGCAGACTACTTCTTTCTAAAATAAATGAAAGAAGATCATATCACTAGCTAGTCAAGAAAGAAGAAAGTTGGCATCTGGCTCTTGACATTGAAAGGGCAGCCTTCATTACGTCAGCAACAGGCCTGCATGGCTGTCCTAGAATATGGTTTCAATGATTTGATGGGTTTATGGTGTGTTATCTGCCCTTAGACCTTGGAGATAAAACAATGAAAAATTAAAACTATAATGTTAAAAATCAACATTTACTTCATTCCAATATGTACATATTAAGTGTTTGTGTTCTGAGAACCTTATCAGATGTGTCAGGGTTCCAAGACTTGACTAAGAACTCCCATGAGTTAAAACCACTCATGGAGGGATTAAAAAACAATAAACCATGCCAGTTTTACTACAAGGTGGCCTAGACATAGAAATAGCAAGCTGTCCCCCAAAATAATGAAGAATATTAAAATGTTATAAGCACTAATATAATCTTAATTATCCCAGGAAATATATTTTGAAAACATATTTTTGTTATGAAAGAAGAAGTCAGTCTTTTGCAAAGATTCAGGCTTCATCAAAGGATCCCCTAGTACCCTGAGGAGACATGAGCTAGAAAAGGAGAGAAGGTCACTGGCTGACTCACAGGAAACGCAAGTGGCCAAATATTATTTCAATATTCTTGTGTGGGGGTGTAAGAGGTGATTTGACCATGAAATTCATTGTTAGGCGATTTAGGTGCAATATAGATAGGTTACTACAAGAAAATGCTTTTCTATAGGGCATCATATTGAAGATTTTCATACTGATTCACTTATGTGTGTAGATGTACCAACTATTACTCCTTCTGACACAGACTGGATGGAATAGTCTGTAAGAATTTCCTTTAGCAGTAGGGTAGCATGGCAAATGTTAGGTATATCTTGTTTTCCTGGTAGGTTAAGATTCACCTCCCTATGGAAAACTGGGCCACTGGCAGGTTTCTTATGCTGAAATGTGAATGCTCATGGTGCAGTATTAGAGGAAGGAATTAATTTACAACCTATATGACTCTGTTTTGAGTTCCTCCTGCCAAGCTCCGGCTGCTCTAGCTTGCTGCTGCTCATCCCCTGCATATTTTCATGCAGCAATTTGTGTCACTGATTATTTCAATTCTAGTCACCAATCCTAGAGGCTTATTATGCCATAAGGTGACTCTGTCTTTGGTTACCTTCATTATATACACGTCTCCCCACAAACACATGTTATAATCAGGAGAAGAATTCAAGAACAGATAAAGAAGCATTTCCTAACCTAAAGTCTTTAAATTTCCATATTTCTTCTAAAACGTTTATGGTTATAACTCTTGCAGTTCAGTCAAGGAAACATTTTGAGTTAATTTTTGTGTATGGTATGAGGTGAGATTCCCAGTTGATGTTTTATATGTGGCTTTCCAGTTGCTGCAGACCATTTGATAAGGGAGGGATGCTTTATTTTGGCTCATGGTTTTAAGAGGCTTGGTCTATGATTGTTTGACCTCATAGGGTAAGACAGACTATCACAGCAGCAGGAATGTGTGGGTAGAGGGAGCTGTTTATTGCATAGCCAGCCAGGAAACAGAGATTGACCTGTTTCGCCAACCCAAGTCTCTCTTCCCAAAGTTCCCATACCTCCCTCAAACAGTGCCACCAAATGGGGAACCACAAACCACACACCCATAGGGGCATTTCAAATTCAACATTTTACCAAAAAGGTGCATGACCCTCTCTGAATATAAAATGCATTTAGTGTAGTTCCAAAGTCCCCATAAGCATAAGTTCTAATGTTGCTCTGAAGTATAAGTCTAAAATTCCTACTGTAATTCAAGCTAGTCTGCCATGGGCCCCTCTAAAATCAAAATAAATTATATACTTTTAATATTCAGTGGCACAGAAAGAATATTCTTATTCTAAAGGGAAGAAGAAGACTATAGAAATAAGAAATGTCAAAGAAGACTTAGAGAAACACAGGAACATAGTGGGGCAAACACTGAATCCTGTAGCTCCATGTCTGGCATGCAATGCCATAATTAAGCTCCAGCGGGTTTGTGCAACCCTGTCCTATGGCCTTGGTATTTGCAGACCATATGGCTTCCTCTTGTGAACTGTGTCCACTTGTTGCTTTCAGCTTTCCTTAGCTTAGCAGATATTCTTTGTGTTTGTCATTTCTATAATTCTGGAATATCTATTGCAGCAGGGATTTTACCCTGATAGCTTTATATATCATGATCTTAGAGACTTGCTGAAGGGGATCCAACTTTGCTACCCATTGCCTAGACCCACAGGCTTATCTCTGGAATCTTAGTAGAAGTTAGATGACCCCAGTAACCTTTGCATTCTTTATGCCTAAAATAAACAGGGAGTCAGCAAAGTCTGTCATACCATGTGGACAGGACCAAGGCCCTCCCCCCCCCTGTATCTAGACTGACCCAAGGTCCCTATGGAAAGGACTCCAAAGAGCCAGATCATGCACTAAGGATAAATACTGGTTCCACTGCTAGTGGTCCCACAAACTTCCCAAGACACACAACTGTCACCAACATTCAAAAGGCCTAGCCTCGGTCTTATACAGGTTCCCCAGGTTGCAGTCCATAGTCAGTAAGCTCCCACTAGCTTGGGTCAGCTGTTTCTGTGGTTTCCCTTGGCCCCTTTGTTCATATTATCGCTCCTCCCTCCCTATGGCTGGACTCCAGGAGTTCGGCCCAGTGCTTAGCTGTGGACCTCTGCATCTGCTTCCATCAGTTACTGGATGAAGGTTCTGTGATAACAGTTAAGGTATTGGTCAGTCTGATTGCAGGGCAAGAAGGGAAGGGTAGTTCAGTCCCCCTCTCCACTATTGCTTCAATTCTTAACTGGGATCATCCTTATGGATTCCTGGGAGTTTCCCTGGTGCCTGGTTTCTCGCTAACCCCATATTGGGTCTTTCTTTCAAGGTATCTCCTTCCTTGCTCTCCCTCTCTGCCCTTCACCTAACTCCACCTTCTCCATCCCTCATGTTCTCCTCCCTGCTCCCCTCCCCACTTCCCTACCATCCTCCCCTGGTCCCCTATGTGGCCACTTTACTAAAGAGGTCTTGTCTACTTCCCCTTGTGGGGAGGAATCCATGTATGTCTCTCTTAGGGTTCTCCTTGTTTCTTGTCTTCTCTGGGATTGTGATCCATAGGCTGGTTATCCTTTGCTTTATGTCTAATAATGAGTGAGTACATACTGTGTTTGTCTTTTTATGTCTGAGTTACCTCACCCAGGATGGTTTTTTTGTTTGTTTGTTTGTTTTGTTCCATCCATTTGCCTGCAAATTTCAAGATGTCATTTTTGTTTACTGCTGAGTAGTAATCCATAGTATAAATTACCACATTTTTAAAAAAATATTTATTTATGTATACAGTATTCTGTCTGTGTGTATGTCTGAAGGCCAGAAAAGGGCACCAGACCTTATTACAGATGGTGTGAGCCACCATGTGGTTGCTGGGAATTGAACTCAGGACCTCTGAAAGAACAACCAGTGCTCTTAACCTCTGAGCCATCTCTCCAGCCCCTTACCACATTTTTTTAATCCATTCTTCGGTTGGGGGCATCTAGGTTGTCTACAGGTTCTGGCTATTACCAACAATACTACTATGATCAATAGTTGAATAAATGTCTTTGTGATATGGGTCTGCAACCTTTGGGTATATGCCCAAGATTAGTATTGCTGAGTCTTGAGGTAGATTGATTCCCAATTTTCTGAGAAACTGCCATACTGATTTCCAAAGAAATTGTACAAGTTTGCATTCCCACCAGCAATGGATGAGTGTTCCCCTTACTCCACATCCTCTCCAGCATAAATTATCATTGGTATTTTTGATCTTAGCCATTCTCACAGGTGTAAGATGGCATCTCAGAGTTGTTTTGAATTGCATTTCCTTCATGGCTGAGGAAGAATGTTGAGCGATTCCTGAAGTGCCTTTGAGCCATTTGAGATTTCTCTGTTGACAATTCTCTGTTTCAATTGGATTATTTGATATTTTAATATCTAGTTTCTTGAGTTCTTTGTATATTTTTAAGATCAGCCTTCTGTTCAATAAATTGGTGAAGATTTTTTCCCATTTTGTAGGTTACTGTTTTATCTTGTTGACTGTGTCCTTTGACTTACAGAAGCTTCTCAGTTTCAGGAGGTCCCATTTATTAATTGTTGCTCTCAGTGTCTGTGCTACTAGGGTTATATTTAGGAGCTGGTCTCCTGTGGCAACGCGTTCAAAGCCACTTCCCACTTTTTCTTCTATAAGGTTCAGTGTGGCTAGAGTTATGTTGAGGTCTTTGATCCATTTGGACTTGAGTTTTGTGCATGGGGATAGATATAGATCTATTTGTATTCTTCTACATGTTGATGTGCAATTATGCCAGCACCATTTGTTGAAGAACTTTCTCTTTTCTATTTTATAATTTTAGATTTTTTGTCAAAAATCAGGTGTTCATAGGTGTGTGGATTAATATCAGGGTCTTCTATTTGATTCCATTGGTCCACCTGTCTGGTTCTGTACCAATATCAACCTTTTTTCATTACCGTAGCTCTATAGTAGAGCTTGAAGTCAGGGATTCTGATGCCTCCAGAAGTTCCTTATTGTACATGATTGTTTTGGCTATCATGAGTTTTTTGTTTTTCTATATGAAGGTGAGTATTATTCTTCCAAGGTGTATGAAGAATTGTGCTGGGATTTTGAGGAGATTGCTTTGAATCTGTAGATTGCTTTTGGTAAGATTGCCATTTTTACTTTGTTGATCCTACTTATCCAATAGCACGGGAGATCTTTCCATTTTCTGATATCTTCTTCAATTTTGTTCTTAAAGACTTAAAATTCTTGTCATACAGGTCTTTCACTTTTTTGGTTAGAGTTATCCCAAGATATTTTATGTTGTTTGTGGTTATTATGAAGGGTGAAGTTTCTCTGATTTCTTTCTCACTTCTTTTATCATCTGTATATAGGAGGGCTACTGATTTTTTTTTAGTTAATCTTGTATCTTGTCACATTACTGAAGGTGTTTATCAGTTGTAGGAGTTCCCTGGTAGAATATTTGGGGTCACTTATGTAAATTATCATCTCATCAGCAAATAGTGAAAGTTTGTCTTCTTCATTTCCAGTTTGTATCCCCTTGATTTCCTTTTATTGTCTTATTGCTCTAGCTAGAACTCCAAGTACTATATTAAATAGATATGGAGAGAGTGGACAACCTTGTCTTGTTCCTGATTTCAGTGGGATTGCTGTGAGATTCTCTATATTTAGTTTGATGTTGGCTGTCGGCTTGCTGTATATTGCCTTTATTATGTTTAGCTGTGTTCCTTGTATCCCTGCTCTCTCCAAGACTTTTATCATGAAGTGGTGTTAAATTTTGTAAAAGACTTTTTTAGCATCTAATGAGATAATCATGTGGTTTTATTCTTTCAGGGTTTTTTTTTTATAGGGTGGGCTACATTGATGGATTTTCATATGTTGAATCATCCCTGCATCTCTAGGATGAAGTCAACTTGATCATGTTGAATGATTTTTCTGATGTGTTCTTGGACTTAATTTGCCAGTATTTTATTGAGTATTTTTGCATCAATGTTCATGAGGGATATTGGTCTGTAATTCTCTTTCTTAGTTGCATCTTTGTGTGGCTTGGGTACCAGGTTAATTGTTGCCTCATAAAAAGAGTTTGGCAATGTCCCTTCTGTTTCTATGTGTGGAACAATTTGAGAAGTATTGGTATTAGCTCTTCTTTGAGATTCTGGTAGAATTCTGTGCTGAAACTACTAGCCCCTGGGCTTTTAAGCTTGGGAGACTTTTGATAACTGCTTCCATTTTCTATTTAAATTGTTTATCTGTTCTTGATTTAATTTTGGCATGTAGTACCTATTCAGAAAATTGTCCATTTCCTTTAAATTTTCCAATTTTGTGGAGTACAGGTTTTCAAAGTATGACCTAATAATTCTCTGGATTTTCTCTGTGTCTATTGTTTTGTCCCCTTTTCATTTCTGATATTGTTAATTTTCATATTCTTTCTTTGCTTTTTGGTTAGTTTGGATAAGGGTTTGACTATCTTGTTGATTTTCGCAAAGAACCAGCTTTTGTCTCATTGATTCTTATAAAAAAATATTTATTTATTTATTTATTTATTTATTTATTTATTATGTATACGATATTCTGTCTGTGTGTATGGCCAGAAAAGGGCACCAGACACCATTACAGATGGTTGTGAACCACCATGTGGTTGCCGGGAATTGAACTCAGGACCTTTGGAAGAGTAGGCAATGCTCTTAACCTCTGAGCCATCTCTCCAGCCCCTGTCTCATTGATTCTTTGTATTGATGTCTTTGTTTCTATTTTATTGACTTCAGACCTCAATTTGATTATTTCCTGGTGTCTACTCCTCCTGGGTGAGTTTGCTTCTTTTTGTTCTAGAGCTTTCAAGTGTGCTGTTAAGTCACTAACATGAGATTTTTCCAGGTTCTTTATGTAGGCTTAGTGCTATGACAATTCTTCTTAGCACTACTTTCATAGTGTACCATAGGTTTGGGTACATTGTGCATTTATTTTTGTTGAATTCTAAGATGTCTTTAATTTCTTTATTTCTCTCTTCCTTGACCCAGGGGTGATTCAGTTCGATTCATTGTTTGATTTCCATACCTTTGTGGGATTTCTGTAATGAGGGTTGTTGTTGAATTCTAATTTTAAGCCATGGTAATCTGTCAAGATACAGCAGGTTATTCCAAATTTTTTTGTATCTGTTTATGTGGTCAGTTTCTGAGAAGGTTCCATGAGGTCCTGAGAAGAAGGTATATTCTTTTGTGTTTGGGTGGAATGTTCTATAGATGTCTGCTAAATCCATTTGAGTCATGACATCTGCTGGTTCCCTTATTTCTCTGTTAAGTTTCTGTCTGGCAGTCCTGTCCAGTGGTGAGAGTGGGGTGTTGAAGTCTCCCACTATTACTCTGTGGGGTTTGATGTGTAATTTGAGCTTTAGAAATGCTTCTTTTATAAATGTGAGTGCTCTTGTATTTGGGGCATAGATGTTCAGAATTGAGACTTCATCTTGATTAATTTTTCCTGTGATAAATATGAAATGTCCTTCATCTCTTTTGACTAATTTTAGTTTTAAGTCGATTTTGTTAGATATTATAATAGCTACACCAGCTTGTTTCTTAGGTCCATTTGATTGGAAAATCGTTTCCCAACCGTTTACTCTGAGGTAGTCTGTCTTCAAGTTGAGGTGTGTTTCTTGTATGCAGCAGAAGGATGGATCTTGTTTTCGTATCCATTCTGTTAGCCTGTGTCTTTTTATAGGTAAACTGAAACCATTGATATTAAGGAATATTAATGATCAGTGATTGTTAGTACCTGCAATTTTGGGTTTAGTTGGTGGTGGCACTATTGTGTGAGTGCTTTCTTTGGGTTTTGCTGCTGTGGGATTATTTTTTGCCTATATTTTTGTGGGTGTAGCTAGCTTCCTTGGATTAGAGTTTTCCTTCTACTCCTTCCTGTAGGGCTGGATTTGTATGAATAGATATTGTTTAAATCTGGTTTTGTCATGGAATATCTTGTTTTCTCCGTCTATGATAGTTGAAAGCTTTGCTAGGTATAGTAGTCTGGGTTGACATCCATGAACTCATTAGTGTCTGCAGAACATCTATCCAGGACCTTCTGGCTTTCAGAGTTTCCACTGAGAAGAGGTGTAATTCTGATAGGTCTGCCTTTATATGTTACTTGGCCTTTTTTCTTTGCAGCGTTTAATATTCTTTCTTCATTCTGCATGTTTAGTGTTTTGATTATTATATAGAGAGGGGCTTTTTTTTTAATCCAGTCTATTTGGAGTTCTGTCAGCTTCTTGTACTTTCATAGGCATGTTCATAGGCTGGGAAATTTTTCTTCTATGATTTTGTTGAATCTATTTTCTATGCCTGGACTTCTACTTCTTCTATCCCTATTTTAGATTTGGCTTTTTCATGGTGTCCCAGATTTCCTGGATATTTTGTGTTAAGAATTTGTTGGATTTAACATTTTCTTTGACTAATAAATCTATTTCCTCTATCATATCTCCAACACCTGCAAGCATAGCCAACAGAATACAAGATATGGAAGAGAGAATCTTGTATTCTGTTGGCTATGCTTGCGCTGTAGTTCCTGATCATTATCCCAGAATTCCCTCAGTTTGTGTTTTCTTTATTGCCTCTGTTTCAGTTTTCATGTCTTGAACTGTTTGTTTCTTTCACCTGTTTAATTGTTTTTTTCTTGGTTTTCTTTGCGTTCTTTAAGGGGTTTGTTGATTTATTCCAATGTTTTGTTTGTCCTTTCCTCCACTTCTTTAAGGGAATTTTAATTTTCTCTTTAAGGGTCTCTATCATCTTCATAAAGTTATTTTAAGGTTATTTTCTTCTGCTTCATCTGCATTGGGATGTCCGGGTCTTGCTAGTATAGAACCCCTAGTTTCTGGTGGTACCATATTGCTCTTTATATTGTTGAATGCATTCTTACACTGCTGTCTGCCCATCTCTTCCTCCAGTAGGTACAGGTGGAGTCTGTGCTTCAAGGGGTTCCTCTTCCTCCTTTTGGTGCAGGTGCGGTCTGTGGCTTAGGTGGCTGTTCTTCCCCAAGGTGCAGGTGGGTCTGTGCCTTTGGTGGATGCTGGTAGGGTTCTGATACTTCTCCAGGTGTAGGCGGGGCTAATGATTCAGAGGTGGCAGATGTCATGGGGGATGGTTGGTAGTATGTGGAGGCTGCTCCCAGGTCTCTGGGGCTTCGCTGGGTGGGGATAGGGCATGGGATGTTCATCCGGGGACTAGGGGCTAAAGAGTAGGGTCGTCCAGCCAGGGACCCAGACACTTAGCTCTCCAGGTGCGTTCAGGGCCAAGGCTCTGGTGGGCACAAATGCTGTGGAGAATGATTGGGGTCTGGAGAGGCTGCTTTCAGGTCTCTGGGGTTTTGCTGGGTGGGGATGTGGCACAGGATGTGCCTCTGGGTACTATGACCTAGAGAATAGGGCCCTCCATCTGGGAAGCCAGATACTCTGCAGGTTGGAGTGCAGCCAAAGCTCTGATGGTCTCAGATGCCGTAGGGGATGGTTGGGGGATATGGAGAGGCTGCTCCCAGGTCTCTGGTGCTTTGCTAGGTGGCGGTGGAACATGGGATGTGCCTCCAGGGTCTAGGGCTTAGAGAGTAGGGCCCTTCAGCTGGGGAGCCAGATACTCACCTCTCCAGGTTGGGGTGCGGCCAAGCCTCTGGTGGTCACAGATGCCATGGGGTCTCATGCCATGGGGGATGGTTGCAGGTACGGGGAGGCTGCTCCCAGGTCTCGGGAGCTTTGCTAGATGAGGGTGGGGCACAGGATATACCCCCGGGACTATGGCCTAGAGAGTCCAGAAGTAATTTTTTTACAAATGAGTATTCTAAATGAGTTTATAATTCTATACTTTGGAGCCTGTGATGGTAGGGTCTGGCTGATTACTGAGATACACTTAAAGCACCTTCCTTGTTGCTGTGATATTAGGTGCTTGGCTTCTCTTTACTGGCATTAATCTCTTTTTAAAATGCACGCTCACATACACACACACACACACACACACACATACACATAATTTCTCTCTCACACACACACACATACACACCCCCTTTACTTGCCTATAACTTTCAGTTTGTCCCTTTTCTTGTCCAGACTACATGCTTTTCAAAAACTCTTCTCTGCTTTTATTCTTAATTCTCATTATAAGTCTAACTAAAAACTACCAGCAATAACCATGCCATAATCTAAATGCTAATCCTTCTTGAAATTTCCTTGCCAAATTGAGAAGTCTGTCACCTTTCAGCTCAGCCTTTCAGTTCTGAAACATGCAGAAAATGTAGACAAGTTCTTTGCCAGAAGGTAGCATATGTGACCTTTAGTAATTCCTAATAGAATCCTTCTTTTCATTTTAGGCTTTATCAGCAAAGTCTCTACTGCCCACGTCTCAGTGTCTGGTCCTCTGAGTTCCCACTACAGTTGACCACTGACTCTCCTTATGCATCCCAAATCCCCAAATTTCTCATTTCGCTTTCCTGCTTATTCCAATACCTGAAAGATGTATGAAATATGGGTTATTAGATTTAATTTTTATTTACATCTTATTTTAGCTCTATGAGAGTATTATTTTATTGGTGTGTACAACTTTTCCAAATAAAGAATTGAATTTATCCACTATTAAGCCAAAGATGAGCTACTCAAGGCATGCCAAGACCAGTAATACAATGGCTTTGAAGAAAATTGTATGACTTTGTGGGTTGGCTCAATTTTTGTCTCTCTAGGTCATTTGTCCATAGAAAAATACTATGATTATGTTGTATGATTTGGTATAAAAATAAATATGTTAAAATCATACATTGGAGCCCTTTCTTAGTTGGGAATGTAATTCAGTCATATACCACTTGCCTTATGCGTATGGGGTCTTGATTTGATCCTCAACCCCACAATAAACTGAAACGTTTTCCTCACTTCTTCCCTTATGATTTTAAATAAATAACTGAAACATTCACGTGAATACTCAAGGGCCTGTGTCTTTTGTGTATAATGAGTTCATTCCCATGATTAGAATTAGAGCTATTGTCTATGAAATGGGATTTTCCCCTTTGTGGGCAACTGTAGGTGGTGACTTCCTTACTGTTGTAGCCTTGTGTATTAGAGAAGTGAGGACAGCAGATGAGACCCATTACAGGTCAAGCCCAAGGAAGTTCACTAACAAAGATGGATTGGACTTAGCACATGCATAGACACAATGGAGCCAGAAGAAAATCCAAACCCAGATTCACATCACATGTGTGTATTTCAGACTTAGCCAGAGCAACCTGCTGATCAGCAAGGACATTTATGTAAGTGGTACCCAGAAATTAGAAACCTTATATAGATGTGAAATAAAAGAGGCTTTATTATATACAAAAATAAATCCCAGGTAGCTAGCAGATATTATGTAAAAATGCACAGAACTTTTGGAAAATATTTAAAATATGATTGCAGGTCTGGGAAGGATGTCTCAAAAATAGAAATACATAGTGTTGGTTGAAAGAGCCACAAGAAGCACCAGAAGAAAAGTAAAAATAAAATCTATAAATTATAAAGCAATAGGAATATGTAAAACTAATAGAGAGCTAGGTCAAGGGGAAAATGACACCTATGAATTAATGGGAAAAAGACAAATCAATACAAAGATATGAGAAATTATATTAACATGCACCTCATAAAATAAGAAACCTGAATAGTTAACAAACACATGGAAAGATAATTACCTACTGAGGTAATTAGCAACACTACATTAAAAATAGAAGAAGCTGCTGGGCATGGTGGCGCACACCTTTAGCCCCAGCACCTGGGAGGCAGAAGCAGGCAGATCTCTAAGTTCAAGACCAGCATGGTCTACAGGGCTTCTCCGTGTAGTCCTGGCTGATCTGGATCTTGCTCTGTAGACCAGATTGGCCTTGAACTCAGAGATCTGCCTGCCTGTGCCTCAAGTGCTGGGATGTCTGACTCCATCCTGTACTTCTTGATCTCTTGGCTTTGCCTCGATTTCAGGGCACTACTGATGTTCTGAGTGTCCAAATGGTTCCTGACATGCTGAGTCCAGCTGCCCTCTTATTCACAGCTCATCACTTTGCTTCCAAAGCCCTGTACACTGGACTCTTCTGCCCCTCCTGGCAGCTGTCTCGAAAGCAGTCTGTATGAAAAAGCATCATTTGACTAACCATTATCCCATTTAATTTTTCCTCGTTTTTGGGGGGGTACATAGTTTCCATCCCAACCCTCTATCTTATACAAGGAATAATCAACCTCTCAACAGTGTCCCCAACCCTGAGGACAAACTTTGTTGGGAGAGGGGACATCATCTACTAGAATTACTTCTAGCTGTCATGGGAGCATCTACTCCATTATCCAGACCAGTATAGTTTTTTATAGTAGGCACTGGATTTTTTTAGTTTTTCTGGTGAGACATGTTCTCTACAGTAACTAGGAATGATTGAACTATGTTTGCCATGGAGACTTGCTAGAGGCCCCCAAGGAGTTTTCCAATGGTATTAGGCTGCCTTGTCTGTCTTTTGTTGACCTACATTTATTGGTCCAATATTGAGCTTTGCCACATCCCCTACATATACCTGAAGGCTAAGTTCTTCTGTTCTTGCCATTCCCGGAGGAGATATTATTCCTAGAAATTCCTTGTCTACAATCCCTTCTCAGATGTCCTATTCTACCACAATTAAAACATTTGGCATTTTGGTGTCCCCTCATACCATTGGAAATTGCTTCTTCTACCTAAGCTTTAGTACTATAGCCAAATGTCTCAACATTCATTGTATATAAGATCCATCACCTATTGGTGCTGATCTGACCTTTAAAGGCCCAAGGATCTTTTTGCATTTTAAACTGGTATTCTCAAAAGTCAAAGATTCAATTAATACATGTCTAGCTTCTGGATCTGTTACTACTATTTGTACAACCTTAGTTAATCTTTATAAAAAGTCACTAAAGGGTTCTCTCTGACATTGTTTAACCCTAATATATGATTTAAGTCTCTTTCATGGTTCCTGATTCCTGTCCCAAGCATTTAAAGCTGATGTGCTACATAGGGACAAGGTGTGTTTGTCATAAAGAGCCTGATCCTGAGGATCAGAGTAATGTTCCTTGCCCAGAATTTGATCTTGGGAAATCTCAAGTCCTTTTGCTTTTCCCTGTTGTTTTAAAATTTTTCCTTCTTTCCTCCAATAACATTTCCAAAGAAGCTGCGGTTCATTTTCTAGGACAGCTGAGATTAATTGAAGCCAGTCTTGTGGGGTTGCCTTATTGCTTGAAGCATATGTTTTGACCTTTTCCCTAATGAAGGATGAATGTATTCCATAAGAAACTATTGCTTATTTAATTTTCTTTAGATCAGTCATACATATGGGCTCCCACATATATTCTTTGACTACCTTTGGGTACTTGATGCCGGATGTTCTTTCCGATGATATCACTGGTTAGGCACTGAGAACTCTGGTGAGCTATCCTGGAGTTTGGTACATACTGATGAGGCTAAATTTTGTCTTTGTACCTTTTGTCCCTGATCATCAAATACGATAAATTCCTCAATCTTTTCAAATCTCTTTACCACTGTCTTTTGTAAAGTCTTGATCTCCTGTCCAGTGTTCTGTTCTGATGCCCTCATTGAGGATTCCAAGGTGTGAAGTCTGTTCAGTAAAGATAACATCTCATCCTTGGGTGTAATTTTTATAGCATACATATTACCTTCCTGAAGAGACATTCTAGCTGTCAATCTATCATAACCATTTGACAAATTCTGATTCATACATTCAACAACACAAATTCTCTCAGACAGTGTCTCAGCAACCTCTGTCATTGACAGGTTTTTTTTGCAGTGTATTTAATGCTGCCCAGATGTACTGTAATTGTTTAGCCTGACCCAGTGCTGGAAGGTGTTTACATTGTTTTCTAAAAATTCGTCAGTGAGTAACATCAAACATGTCATTTCTTACTTCTCTATCAGTGTCCAGAAATTGCTGGGCTAAATATGTACTGATCCGTTGATCCGGTTTCCAGGGAAACTGAACTGTGTGTCAGGGCAGTTTGTATGTACTGAAGTAATTAATTATGAAAATCTTTAGATTTGTGTCACTCTGATGGGAATACTGATATCTGAGTGTGGTTCTGACTTACATTTCCCTTATCCTGACACTAACTCACTTAAGCTATCTAACTTTTATATAAAGTCTGTTTGTATTGTTTGCCTTTTCCTTTTTTTAAATTGTTGATATGGTTTGGATCCTAATAAAGTCAGAGCTGAAGAACATGAGTGTTATATTTTATTTGGGAAGTGATCCCTGGAAACTGGAGTAAGCCAGTGTAAGAGTATGTTTTCTCTGATTGTTAGGACCCAGGAAGGCCCGGGTCTGTCAGATTTATTAAAAAACATGCAGAAGGCCCTCCAGAATTGTCTTCTAGAGATGGGAGGCCCTGGAGCTCTGTTCATGGACGCATTAACTGAGAACTGCCTCTGCGGCACTGTACTCCCTCACAGTTCTGGACTGCTTTACAGGATTCAGAGCCCTTGATGGCCTTGAAGAACCAGATGTGAACTTGCAGGAGTCTTTCTCCAAGAGAGAGTTCACAGGGCACAGTCCACTGGGATATCTGCTGGCGTGAAAGGCGGAGCAGTGAGACTGGACAACAGGCAGTGGCTATGTTCTCTCGGATTCTACTAGCCAGGCTGTCACTTACATGAGTTTTCTTTGCCTTATAATTTTTACTTCCAGTGTTTTTTTTTAAGATTTATTTATATTGGGGAAGTACTTGCAGAATTTTTTGAATAATGGTTTTATTGATATTAAGGTGTAATTTATATACCATACAATTCAGCCATTAAAAGTTTGCAAGTCTATGGATGTAGTGAGTTATTGGTATATGAGCTCAGATAAAGCTCGGGAAACTCTTGGTCCTCCTGCCTCGGTGCCCACCCCGAGAAGAACCCTCACAATCCTTACTTAACCCCTCCTCACCCACGAGCAGCCCCAAGTCTGCCTTCTGTTTCTGCTCATTGTATAATTAGGGCATTTTATTGACATTTACCAATTGTCTTTCATTTGACTCATTTGTAGCATTTGCTGATGATCCATTCCTTCCCCGATAAATAATATTCTGTTGTCTAAAAAAAAACCTGAAATTTGTTTATGCATTTATCAGTTAGTGGGTATTTATGTTAACATGGAAACTTATGGGAATATCAGTGGGGCTCACAGGAGGACTTCATGGTAGGATGTTAAATTCTCAGCCAGCAATCAGTCAACCAATCAAATGAAGACAGTTCTGCGATGGACATTCACGTGCAGTGTGTTTTCACTTCTCTTTCGTGTCACACCTGGGAGAGTTCCAGGACATACATTAACGGAGGAGTGGAGGAACCATTTGTCAGCAAGGCTGCCCCCTTTTGTGCTTTGACAAGCAAGAGGTCCAGTGTTAAGTCGGGGCTGCTTCCTTCACCTTTTATTACTGTATCCGAGTGTTCTCAGAGGGGGCAATTCTCACTGTAGTTTTATTACTGTATCCGAGTGTTCTCAGAGGGGGCAATTCTCACTG
>NC_022020.1:4117632-4119451 GCF_000317375.1 Microtus ochrogaster
TTTATTACTGTATCCGAGTGTTCTCAGAGGGGGCAATTCTCACTGTAGGTTTATTACTGTATCCGAGTGTTCTCACTGTAGTTTTGATTTGCACTCCTCTAGTTTCTAACTAGGGTTAGCAGTTTTGTTTCTTTCTATTTTTATTTTTGTTTTGTTATTACTTTTTCAAGGCAGTGTTTCTCTGTGTGGCCCTGACTGTAGAACTGACTGGCCTTGAACTCAGTGATTCAACTGCCTCTGTCTCCTGAGTGCTGGAATTAAAGGCATGTACCACCACAGCCCAGTTTACTGTTTTTCACATGCTTATTGACTGTGTGTGTGTGTTAATAAATGTTTATATAATTCATTTGGCCAATTTTTGGCTGACTGTTTATGTTTTTATAGATTTATGAAGACTTTATATATTTGGGGGCATAAATCTTTTGCAAAGGTTTTCTCCCATTCTACAGATATCCCCCCAAGTTGTGCACCACCACACCCAGCTCTTATGATTCTGTGCTTCGGAGCACAAAGTGTTTCTGTTTTGATGAAATCCAACTCATTTCTGTTTTCTTTTGTCACCTATGATCTTGGCTCATACCTAAGAAACATTACCTAATTCAAGGTCAAGAGCATCACTTCTGTATTTTATGACGTGTCATAGCTTTAGCTATTACATGTAGCTATTATATTTTTTTAGAGACAGGGCCTTACTATGTCACCCTAGTAGGCCTACAACTCACAGAGATCCCAGCTATTACATTTAAATCCATTTTAAGTTAATTTTTGTGTGTGATGTGTCCGTTGAGGACCATTATTTAGGACTATGCAGTTATCCCCAAACTAGTGGCTGAAAAAAAAAATTGTTTTCTTATCCAGTGAATTTTTTAACACTCTTGTCAACATTCAATTAATCATAAAATCAAAGATTTTAAATGAAATTTTCTTATGTGTGCATCCTGTGCCAATACCACATGTATATGGTTATGAGGTTCTGACATGGGAAAGTTAAGTTCTCTAGCTTTGCAATTCTGTTTATAAATTATTTTGGTTTCCTTGAGTCCCTTGTGTTTCGGTGTGAATGTTAGGATTGGCTGGCTAATTTCTAGGAAGAAGCAGGTTGGAATATTGGTATAGCTTGCTGGAAATTCTCAGAACACTTGGGCAGTAGTGCTATCTTATCATTACTAAGTCATCTGCTCCATGAGCACATCGTATTTTTTCATTTACTAGTTTTTGTTGGGCGGGGGGGCTTTTTTGTTGTTTTTGTTGTTAGTTTTGTTTTTGGGGTTTTTTTTTTGAGACAGAGTTTCTCTGTGTAACCCTGGCTATTCTGGAACTCACTCTGTATATCAGGCTGTACTGTACTCTAACTCAGAGATCTGCCTACCTCTGCCTCCCAAGTGCTGGAATTAACGGTGTGCACCACCACTGCCTGACTATTTAGTTTTCTTTAATATTTCATAGTATACATTTTTACTTCTTTTGTATATTTATTCAGTTATAATTTTAAAACTTTTATAAATATGATTTAACACTGAATGATCACACTAAATATAGTCAATAAATTTAGATACTACATACTTTATAACAGTTCACTGTATTTTATTGTGTGCATGCCAACAAGTTCAGCTGTTTGCATGAGTGCTAGAGACCTGACCTGTCTACTGAGCCATCCCCCTGCACCAACACCCTTTTAAAATATCATATTTTCATTGATTCTTTGAGGACTTATTATGTGCATATACTACATTTTGATCACATTCATCCCCCACTCTTCCTCTTACCTGCCTTTGGGTGCAGTCCTTACCCCTCTGGTCCTCCCAACATCAGAGCCTCT
>NC_022020.1:4119606-4124010 GCF_000317375.1 Microtus ochrogaster
GATTAAAGGGTGTGCCACCACCACCCGGCTAATCTTTTTCTCTTTGCTCTGCCGAGTACTCACGTCTGTCCTTCATAGTATGGCAGCCCTACCAGCGACTCTCCTCCCCTAGCAGTCATCAGCTACCTGTAGTTCCTCAGCTAGGGTGGGAGCTCATGAACCCCTCCCCCATTTGTTATGATTTTAGGCCTATGTGGCTGCAGCTGCTGTGAGTTCGAGTTCTGCCACATCTAGGAGACACCCAGGCCTGCCTAAGCCTCTGGCCCCTATAGTTTTCCCATCCCTTCTCCCATGATATTCCCCTTTTTTCTTTTTGGGGAGCGACATGGGAACAGCCGTTTCATTCTGACTGACTACTCCACAGACTTTCTCTGCTTTGACCAGTTGTGAGTTTCTGTGTCACAGAGGGGTCTTTTATGAGTACTGAGAGCTCCCGAGCCATAGGTTTCTGTCAGGTTGGCAGGACCACGCAGTTCCTGTGGGTGCAGAGGGCCTTACATCCACACAGAAGGCAGCTGGTTATCCCCATAGCATTTATATTGCTATTGTACCCATGGCATTTCCCATCATGCTGGTCATCACTGTGACTCTCAGGGTTCACTGCTGGGTGAAATGACTGGTGGCTTTTCTCCCTCAACAGCTGGCTCAGCACCTCTGATACTGAGCTAGGCAGCAGGGAACCCACCCATTTTTTTTTGAGTTACCATCTATCCCAGGCTGGCCTTGAATTAGCAATTCTTGTGTGTCACCCTCGCACATGCTTGTATTACAGGCAAACATCATAGCACTTGTAAATCCAGTGCTGGGAAATCATACCCAGGAGCACCCCTGTGAGGCTCACTAGCAATTAGACAAATCAATTAGCTCCAGGGTCAGTGAAACCCTGTCTCAAAAACTAGAGTATACAGCAACTGAGGTAGACACCCGACATGACTTCTTCCCTCCACACATGCATGCACACATGTGCACATGCATATTCTTATTCATACACATATTACTGCACACGAGCATGGACACACAGAAAAAAATTACCTGTACAGAGATGGCTACATCTCATTAAAATGTGTTTTTGAAGGAATCGTGGGCATAATTTAGATATGGAACATAGATATGAACCCAATGACAGGTCATCTGAGTTTGACCAGATAATGTATTATATGGATCAAGTGAATTAATATATTTGAAGTACTTACAGTAGCACCTAACACCTAGTACATTTTTGTTAAGTAGGAAATAAATAAACCTGAATTAATAGAAATTGACCTTTCTAAAGCATCTCAATAGTCCCAAGAAGAAGCTAAACCCTCCCTCTTGCTTTCCTCAGCTCACCCATGCCAAATTAACTTTCTTCCTGCAAATATAAATGCTTGCTAATTTAAACAACCTCTCTCATTTTAAAGATTCACCGGCTCTCAATCGAGCTAATTCTGCAATCAATTTAAGTGGCGCTCAGGACCTGACCCGGAATAAGAATATTGTGAAACCACTACCTTTATCTTTGCAGGTTGTAGGAAAGACTTTTGCTGCAGGTGATGTTTTCCTTCCTTACTACTTTTTTTTATTTTTGGCAAATACCAAATGACTTGTGTGAACTTTGATTGACAAAAGCAAACACTCCAACACTCCTTCTGCCTGCCAGTCAAAGATGTCATGGAACTGCCTAGAATAATGCAATACTGGACAAAGCTTTGCTCTCTCTGGGCTCCAACCAGAAGAGTCAAAATGACATTTTGTTCACAGAAGACTAGAGTCTGATTTTGTTCAACAAACATTTCTTGTGCTCCTGCTGTGACTAGCACCTGAGATTATAAAAAAAAAATAATGCCTGACCCCAAATGTCTCATAATCCAGTGACGGTGATAGACTTACAAGAAGATCTTTTCTCTCTTTTTTTCCTTTTTCTGTTTCTTTTTCCTTTTTTTGTTTGTTTGTTTGCTTGCTTGCTTTTCATGACAGGGTTTCTCTGTGTACCTTTGGACCCTGTCTTGGAACTTGCTATGTAGACCAGGCTGGCCTCAAACTCACAGAGATCCCCCTGCTTCTGCCTCTTGAGTGCTGGGATTAAAGGCGTGTGACTTGAGGGCGTTACCAACATGTCATGAAACCACCAAGGCTAACATCAGCCATGAAAGATACCTGATGAGGCAGGCTATGAATGAAGAATGGAATCCTAGAAAAATCCAGAGCTTAAGGAGAAGAAATAGTAAGACAGAGACCGGTCATTCTGGGACATGTTCCAAAAGTTAGACACAACTGTTGACAGAACCCGCCATGATTTTTACTCCAGCCCAGCGACTCTTGTAGTATTTACCTCCTAGTTAGATTTTAGATATGAAAAACTAAAGTCAAGTTTTCACAATGGTGAAAAAAATTAATGAAGTGATAGATCAGTAATCAAGGTGGTTACTAAAATCATCCAGTTGACTCCATAATGCAAGAATTAAGCTCAGCAGTTAAGAATGCATGCTGCTAGTCAGTGGTGGCACACACCTTTATTCCAGCACTCAGGAGGCAGAGGAAGGTCAATGTCCATGAGTTCGAGGCCAGCCTGGTCTACTGAGCTAGTTTCAGAACAGCCAGACTACACAGAAAAACCTGTCTTAAAAAAACAAACAAATAAACGAACAAAAAGAATGCATGGTGCTTCTGGCAAGGGATGGGAGTTTGGCTCCCAGACCTACCTCAGGCAACTCACAACTGCCTATAATTCCAATACAGGGAATCTGATGGCTTCTTCTAGACTCTGTGGTTACCACATGCATATGCACAAGCCCACACATAGACACATAGTTAAAAATGAAAATGAAAATTTATTTGTTTACTTATTTTTATTTTGAGATATGGTTTCTCTGTGTAGCAGTTCTGACTGTCCTGGAACTCACTTTGTAGACTAGGCTGGCCTCAAACTCAGAGACCCACTGGCCTCTGCCTCCTGAGTGCTGGGATTAAAAGCGAGTGCCACTGCACCTGGACCCTAAAAATGAAACTTTAAAAAAAAAAAGAGTTAGGATGACAGATTCTGAATCCCTACAAATTGTTCCTAACATTCTCAAAAGAGAGGAAAACTGTCCACATTTTGCTTCCTGGTGGACATTTACAGCTGCCTTTGAGATTCTTTTGCAAAAAACAAAACAAAACAAAAAAAAACCAAAAAAATAAATATGAATTTGACTAGGCCTCTAACAATTAGTTTATTGGAAATACAGTGGGTACGTGGGCATTCAGTGACACTAGGAACATTGAGTCAGCAAATTCTTCAAGACTTTTCAGAAGGAAAACAATCCCAAGAAGTATTTGTTTAAAAGAAAAGAAATCCCTTTAGACTGCGGAATCTGAGGCGGCTGGAGAGATGCCTCCATGGATGAGAGCGGCGATGGTCTTTGTCGGAGACCCGAGTTCAGTTCCCAGTGCCCACAGCAGCTAGCTCACATCTGCCTATAACTTCAGCTCCAGGGTATCCAGTCTCTCTTTGGACATATGTAGTACACGTAGGGACACACACACACACACACACACACACTAAAAATAATAAAAGTAATCTTGTATTTTTTTTAAAAAGCCTGAAATATAGGTCACCTAAATTCAAACATAAAGTTCTTTTTTGAATTTCTTTAAACTATTTCTGAGGTAACTGAGAAAGTTTAGAATACTAATGGGATATTTGATTATATTAAATTATTAATCACTATTGATTTTAAGTATAATAATTTTATTGCAAATTTATTTTAAAGGTTCTTTTAACAATATCTATAGAAGTGCTTATCAGTGAAATTATAGCTGGCTAGGTTGCTTCTGACTAAACAGAGCACTGTGCATCTGTACCGGGAAGCAGGTCAGAGCGCAATGAACAAGACAGGCGGCTGCGTGATACCAGTGCTGGACCTGGGCAGTGGGTGCATAAATATGCATTGTGCCATTCTCTCTCCTTTTGTATGTTTGGAATTTTCCATGAAGTAGAATTAAATTCTATTAAATTTTCCCTCATATTTACGTACTATCTCCAAAGACTTCTTCAAAAAAATTCTAAAAGATTTCTCAGGGTCCCAGGAAATTATTTTTGGGTACACCTAGTTTTTTAATTTATTCCAGTCATTTTCTTATCTGACAGTTAAGTTTAATGAAGCTGATTGTTCTAACAGTTGTAGTGGTTTTATGCAACTAGGCTGAGTACTGTCTGTGACGTTTCCATGAATTCTCAAGTGTGAGGTTTACCAGATGTCTGCTGCTTCACAGTATCCTCCAAACTTCTGTTCTAAAGTGCTGTATTTCTGCTCTACAGAAGCAGCCAATGGGACCAGCAGCCATGGAGGGAAGAGTGGCACATCCAGTTCCATGCCAACTCGCTCCGGGAACTACTCTTTGTCACCAAGACCTACCTACACATCCATAGACCAAGGTACTCTG
>NC_022020.1:4124455-4125083 GCF_000317375.1 Microtus ochrogaster
GAGAGGGGGAGAGAGGGGAGAGAGAGGGGAGCTGTGTACTTACTTACAAGTGAGTGGAGACTGAAAGTCTACATTGATTGTCTTCCCCTGTAGCGTTCCACATTATCCTCTGAGACAGGGTCTCTGGCTGAGCTCAGAGCCCACAGGTTCAGTAGACCGGCTGTTTAGTGATCCCCAGGATCCTCTGGTTGGCACAGCACTTATTTTGAGGCATGCACCTTTGAGCTTGGCTTTTTTAAAGATTGATTCTGAAGGTTATTCTCAGGTCCTCGTGTTTGTGTGGCACTTTACCAACTAAAGCATTCCGTTAGCCCAGAGCTACAGATATTTCAACAGCTGATTATCCAAACACACATTGTAGAGCCTTCCCTTTGCTTAAACTTGCTTAACTGTTAAATGTCTTGGTGATTCTATGTGGTTAAAACTAACTGGGAAATAAGTGTTTAATCAAAATTATAGTAAAGAACCTTGAAAACTCACATCTTTTACTTACCAAAGCACAAAACTCTATTTGAAAAGATTTGTATGACACAAGATACTTTTTTTTTTAGTTTACCAAGTAGATTTTCCCCATAACTTAACAGAGATGTCAATAGAATCAAATAATCTGTTTTTTTTTTTTTTTTTT
>NC_022020.1:4125183-4153094 GCF_000317375.1 Microtus ochrogaster
GAACTCACATAGATCCACCTGCCTCTGCCTCCCGAGTGCTGGGATAAACCGTAGCGTGTAAAACAGCACGTGGTTGCAGTTATTGGTGCGGTGTTGAGTTGTTAGCGTGACTTTTTTCAACTCTACCATTGCCCGTAGGACAGTGACTTGGGCCCTCTTAGCAGATCAAGGCAAAGACCCTATGATCCCTTGTTCTTTCTTTCTTCTCCATTGCTGCCGACAAAACTGTGTTTCCTTTTTGTTTTCAGCTAATATGTTCATTTCTGGCCCACCAAAGAAACGACACCGGGGATGGTATCCGGGGTCGCCCGTCTCCCAACCTGCTCTAGTTGTGCCTGTTCCCACAGTTCGCCCTCTTTCAAGAACTGGTGAGATTTTAACTGAAGATATAGTTAAACGTTTCTCTTTTATTAGCAGAGATAAATTCTGTTCCTGCCCTTATCATTTGAAGGTAAATGCCCTCCATCAATTATTGTGATTAGTAGTATTATGTAAGGGTATTGACAGTGATAGTTAATATTTTGTCTCCATAACATAGTCCTTCCCTATAAGTTCATGTACTATCACAGCTGATCTTAGCCTTGTCATTGGTTGTATACAATTTGTTGTATACATGTATACATTTGTTGTATAGGGTCTGATGCAAACAACGTCACCCCACAGGCACATTTGGACTTGCTTTGTCAGCAATGATGTGAGAGTTGGCCTTCTAGGATTTGTTCTCTGTATGATGCGTCTTGATTACTTTGGCTTCATGGTTTAGTCTATGCCTATAATAGGAAGAGTTACCTGGTTCTCCTTCATACTAACCAGACCGTGACCAAAGGTGTCCACAGCTAAGTGTTCAAACATTTGTCTACCTGTCCCTCTAAGTAGACAGTAGCAAGTACTCCCACCCCAAAACCTTTTTAATTTGCTTAAATAATTTTAAAAACTGATAAAAAAATCTCACATATGCAAAGAACTATGGCAATATTAACACAGTTGCTTCCAGGTAGAAATAATTAATAATGAGTATCTCTGTCACATGTTTCTGTTTTCAGCTTCATGTAATGGAAAACCACACTTTTGGTCACTAGGGCATAGTAAATATAAATTGCACAGCCAAATCCAAAAGTTTGCTTAGAAGAAGCCCTCAGTGGTAGTTATCCATAGTGAAATGATTGTGACTGACTTGTTTTCTTCTAATTTTCTGTAATGCGTATGTAAGTGAAAAGGAAGCCATACACAATGAACTATTAGAGTTCTAACATTTCTGAAGTATTAAAACTGCACTGGCTTCTGAAGTTTTCCAGTTAGCCCCTAAGCCTAATCTTTCTTGTCAAACCATCTTTTCTTTCCAGAGCCCCTCTTATCTACCCCAGTTCCACAGACCCCGTTAACTGGAATTCTCCAGCCTCGGCCTGTCCCTGCAGGGGAAACTGTGATTATTCCTGAAAACCTGCTGAGTAACTCAGGAGTTAGACCAGTGATCCTGATAGGTAAGGGAGAAGAATTCCATCGTCTAGACTCCTGTGTCTCCAGCCCCTGGTCTGTGGGTTCATTCACACACCCATGAGTATATGTATTTGTCTTTATTGATTTATCAGCTTTCCTTGGCCAGTCCCTTCATGCAGTATTAAGCATCTGGTTTGAAGCTGAGAATAAAACTCTTTCCTTCAAGAGTCTATATGCAGTGGGGAGTTAGGAAACAACAGTTCTACACGAGGATAACATCCTGACCCATTGGACTATGAGAGCGGGTAGAGCTTCACAGCCAACAGCTTCAGGAAGTCTTAGAAGAGGGGGTTTACCTCTGTCTGGAAGGGTCTTAGAAAACCATCAGACCCTGAGATTTGAGCTGTATGCCAAAGTCTGCTCAAAGTAGACAGATTGAGGAAAACCTCAAAGCAAAGAAACAAACTAAGCCAACTGACAGGCCTCACATCAGAACACCAGGCTCGCCCTGGGGCATCTATCTCTGTGAGTCAGCATCTTTGTGGAGCCATCCTCCCCCACGGCTGACTGTCCGTGAAAGTAGAAGGTTGTTTGGGAGTTCAAATTCTAGGATTCCAACTCTTACATTCTCCAATAAGTGAGTACCTTTCATACCCATATCTGAAGGCCTACTAGACCAGAGGGAGGCTGCCTGTTTTCTTTCCATGATAAAGCAGGCAGGGTGCCTTCCATGAGTCATTGTCTGCTCCTGTGCCGGCCTGACTCTGTTGACTTGGCTGTTTTTACTTCAAGCTTTATCAGGTCACCCTATCCACTGATCCTAAGACTGGAAATATTGGAGGAATCCCGGGGTTTAAATTCCATATGGCTGGGGAGGTTCTTGGCATCCGCGTGATGCAGCTAAGCCTTAAAAAGATGAGGAATGTGGGCCCTTTGTTCTTTTGACACTTGACTTTTAGAAAGTCTCACAGAGGCCAGGTGTGGTGGCACGTGCCCTTACTCCCAACATGGGAGGTCTCTGTGAGTTCAAGGCTAACCTGGTCTACTTTTGAGTTCTATCTTAGTGGGACCCTGTCTTGAAAGAAAGTCTTGCAGAGAGGGGTGCCTCTCTTTACTGCACCACCAAAGCAGGTACCTTCTTATTGGATTTCTCTCCTGTATAAGGTACTTTACAGAATCCCCTGACATTCAGAAAAAAAAAAACTAATAAAAAACAACACCAATGTAGAGGCTAAAGTGGCAGACAAGTTGTTGAAAGCACTGCTGCTTTTGTAGGGAACCCACGGTCAGTTCCAGTACCACCCTTAACTAGTGTTTCAGGGTCTAGCACCCTCTTCTGAACTCTGTGGACACCACACACACACGGTGCACAGACATACATGCAGGCAAAATATTCATCCACATAAAAGTCTGAAAAAAACCTAACACTGATATAGAAAAATAAGTAGGAGATCTCTAAGTGTTTACTGCTCGTTAGCAGAACACTGGCTTATCAGTGAGTTTGGCTTAACTTCCCCCATCTCCCAGAACACTGGCAAAGTGAAATGCTGTCATATTTGTTTTCTCATCTGAAAAGAAAGTTGATCAGGAACTATTTATCATTTCATAAATCCTCAGTAGAAGAACTATAGTGTTCACAGTAACCTTCTGTGGAAAATCGGGGTGTAACTGGAATGGCCCCTCAGTTTCTATAGAATGTGCAGCATGCAGGTGAATTCCCTAAGGCGGCCTTCTGGGGGGGGGGGGCAGAGGATTTCTAGCATCCTTGAGTCTTGCTGAACTGCTATGCCTGACTGGAACTCAGAAGTGCCTACTGACATGTTTCTTTTGGGGCAGGCTATGGCACTTTACCCTATTTCTATGGAAATGTTGGTGACATTGTTGTGAGTCCTCTGTTGGTGAATTGCTACAAGATCCCCCAGCTGGAAAACAAGGATTTGGAGCTGCTGGGGTTGGCTAGCACCCAGCTCCTGAGTGTGGAAAGCATGATCCTTCTGACCATACAGTACCTTGTTCGGTTAGGTAAGTTGTTCTCCACAATCATGGACTAGGAACCTTTGAAATTGTCTGTTTGTTTGTTTTTCTTGGAATGCATTGTGTCCTTTTCAGTTCCTCTGCCTGCCTGACTCATCTTTCCAGTCTTCTGACTTTTTCCTTCCCTTTTCTCCACGCTTGTCATAAAAGAAACAAATTGCTCCCCCTACTGTCGAGTCTCAAGATGCGCCCTAACCCTTTCGGAAGGAAGGCCTTAGGAAAGGGGGAAGCAAAGGTCATGAACCTCTGAACCTAGGTGAGTCCCTGCAGAACACTGGTGGCTCAGCAGCATTTACATTAAAATGCCCTTTATTTTGCAAACTTCAGTGAGCCTTCAAATATGCAGCCTAATTATATTCTCTCTGGGATTTCACGCCATTGATTTGCTTAGGAAAATGTTTGAGGTGCAAATTCATACAAAAATTTTTGTATGTTCTTATGCGTTGTTTTTTTTAATGTTACAAAATACTACAGTGTTAAGAAACCACAAAAATACTGGGATAGTATTTAAAAAGCAAAATTTTCAGCAAGCCAGATACAGCCTTTCCAGGGTCATGTAGCAGCATTGGCAAGAATCCCTCATTTCCCAGGAGGCTCCACCTCGATATGGTCTCCACCCTGATGGGTTTTTAAGCCACATTTCCCATGGAACCTGCTTTTATAATAAGCCTGTAACTTGAAAATGTTCTTGTTGGTAAGTAAAACAATTATAAAAATCACCTTGTTCTGGCTCCTTTGAGGTCATAAATTTAAATCTCCCTACTTTGGACTGTGGACTGTCTTCCAAGATCTGAAAAATGCCCCCAGAACCAGTGAGAACAGAACTTCAGAGCACTGTGCTTTCTGTAAGGCAAGCAGGCCCGAATTCTGTCTTTTTTTTCAATCTTAATAACCTTCCAAGAAAACCAGAGTCCTAGTTAGTTAAATAAACCACATGACAAAAATAAAATATCTTCTTTCAAATTATTAAAAATCTCTTAGCTTAGACATTTCTGATTTAAACAAGATTCTCTTCTGCTCTACAGGATCACCTCTTTCCAGAATTTTACTTTCATGAATTAGAATTTATATATTTCATGCATATATAAAATATATTTATGTTAGTGTATAGCATAAATAGCTCATTCCTCTCTCCCTTGCCATCCTTCTGTTCCCCCCTCTATCCTTCTTCTTTCTTTCACCTAGGTGTGTGTGGGGACTTCGCTGTCCCCCAACAAGTTGTCCTGTTATGCTTTTAAAAACTGTTCTGCCCCTCTAATTTTGAGAAGCATATATTTTCACATATGCATAGATTATAGACATTTTTTAAAGTTATCCGAACTTCTAAAATGACAGCTTTAATACTTTGTTTCTCTGAACATTGACAAGAAAAGAGAAAAGCAAGAGTCTTTGGAAAGAAAGAGACTTTTCTATAATAGCCACTTAATTTTTTTTCTGTTATTTCACTAACTGAAAACCCTTTTGAAGTAAATAATTGAATCAGCAAGTCCAGGTGGCTCCAGGTCTGCTGGAAATGCATCCTTCCCTACCGTGGTGGCTCCATCTGGAAAGCCATCAGAGCTGATGCTGAGGGAGACAGCTCTCACAGGGAAAGTCACCATTCCTGGGCTCCTAGAATCCCAGCCAGAACTGAGAGTGATAGAGATGGAGAAGTGGGACCACGTGTTGTCCTAAGAGATCTTCTCCTGTCTGAACCTGGTACAGAGATGGAGAAGTGGGACCACGTGTTCTCCTAAGGATCTTCTCCTGTCTGAATCTGAGCACATGATCCCTCCACTTTTTGTTTCTTAATAGTAATTCGATCAAAACTTTACAAATGAGTTTTAAGATTACAAAGAATACTGGGAGCATGCTATACCACTTTATTTTCCCAAATGCCTTTGATGGATTCTTTGTATATCCCAAGAGAATGTGTTGCCAGCGCCTGGTCTGCCCTGGATTCCCTTACAACTGTAAACAGGGCCGCTGAACCTTTCAGGTTTTCATGGAAGACACTAGGAAACGGAGACATGCCACCTGCTTTCCATTTGTCATGTGCTCCGACAGAAGAAGGTTATAAAAAATGACCACCTTCTCTTCATTTTGTGGTACAAAATCAGCCACTTGTTGTGGCTACAAACCCTGATTCCAGTTTGTTAAAGCTGAATGAAGACCGGAGGTTGAATGACTCCCAACTGATTTAAAAACAAAGTCAAAAACCCTACTGTTCACCACTACCTAGCAAGGGGAAGGGCTGGGAAGGATGTGAGAAACCAGTGTTTTAGGCTGGGTGGGTGGTATCCTGGGATCAAATCCAGAGCCTTACTCATGTGCCAGGCTATTACTCTAGCTCCAGAAACAAATTTGATGTAAGCATTATTGTTTTCTTGCTTCTATGTACAGAAAACAATCAGCTATCTATGAGGTTTCCATTCTCCCTGGCCCTCAACCAGTCCTGGAAAAGTGGCTTCTCCAATATAAATTACTTATTTTTTGGAGTATGTTCTATTTTTTGTTTTATTTTGTATAATCTCACTTGTCTTTAATAAATAATAATTAAGCCGCTTATTTTCTTACTTTCCAAAAATGGAAATGAGTGGGGCCAGGAGACCACTTAACTGTCATCAGAGGGAGGGATAGTTTCTGACTCTGAGCTGCCTTCCAGGCAGAGGTCTTCTGTACCCTTGCTTCTGTGCTATAGCCTGGGGTTAGAGCCAGTGATCAGCCTCAGATCACAGACAGTGAAGAGTGGGCCCCTGCTGACAGGAACCCTTGAGTTTCAAGTCTCAATTCACACCAGGGGAAAAAGCAGAACAAGTCACTATATCCCCTAGGTTTTAATTTAAACTAAAGGTAGAAATCTTAGTTGATTTGTGCCACTTGAATGCCTTCTGATTCTCTTCTAAAGACTGGCTAAGTTTCTAAAGACAATAAGAAGCAAAATCCCTCAAATTCCAGGGCCACAGGTCATCAGTGAGAACTTAGCTGAACTATGGCTGGGCAAAGGGGCCAGATGTCACATTTAACAATCCCGAGGACGGGGGGAGAATGAGATGGCAGGAGTATTCTGTCTGGGGAAAATTGGAGGCTGTGTAACATGTAAATTGGGAATATAATTCATTTTCTTATGAATAATGTCAAAATTAGGTGAAGACAATACATTAAAATATTTTAAGTATCTATGCATAAAAAATGAATGGAACCTAAAATTGATCATACACCAGTGTGTTGGCTCATTTTATTAGTCATTAGCAGAATCTATAATTCCAAGGTTTGGAAGTGATCACCTTCCAGGACATGCAACAGTCTTTTACCTTGGTATAATCCTCCTTGAAAAAGAACATCATTAGAAGATAGGGTTCAGAGCCTAAGTTCTAAAAGCTGAGGCCAGAGAGAGGTGAAAAGGGAGTTTCCTAATCGTATGAGCCGTGACTTCGGACCTCTGCAAGATGAAAGCACAGACTTGCTGGTTGGAGTGTAGAGGGTTTAGAGAAATTTTGGGTGTGAGGCACTATGCATTTTCTCCCTTCTAGCTGTACTTCTCTTCAATATAGGTCCTGACCAGATACCTCTCAGGGAAGAATTTGAGCAGATCATGCTGAAAGCCATGCAGGAATTTACTGTGAGAGAGCGAACCCTGCAGATGGGTGCTCCGTGTACACCCATGTCACCGGGACAGCTCCCCTGGCTTGCTAGATTAGCTGCCAGTGTGTCTCATGACATGGTTCATGTGATCGTGACCCAAAACTCTCTGGCAGAGGGCATTTCAGAGACACTAAGGCTTCTCAGCGAGACCAAACACTATCAGAGACTACCGGATTATGTCGTAGCAATTTGTGCATCGAAAATCAGAGGAAATGAATTTTGTGTGGTTGTATTAGGTGAGTCTGTTTAATGCATTCATTCTAACATATGTATTTGAAAAGTAACCATTGGATGTTTCCAGCATCCACACAATTATTCTCTGGCTATTCTATGACTGTGGCTTGGGTTTTTCCTCCCAATTTTAACTTCCCTTTCTTTCTCAGATCAGGTGCTAAAGCCCTCAGTGTGGCTGGTGCCTCAGCCCCTGGTTCTGGAGACAATCTAAAAGACTTTTAAAAGCTTTAAAAAAGCTAACTTGTTGAAGGAGCTGCAAGGCTGCGTTCCTGCCACCTAGCTCCCAGCCTCCTGGCTAGCTTATGCCCCGAAATAACAACACACTAATTGTATTCATTTAAACACTGCCTGGCCCATTAGCTTTAACTTCTTACTGGATAATTCTTACATCTTGATTACCCATTTCTATTAATGTGTGTAGCACCCCAAGGTGCACTTACCGGGAAGATTCTAGCCTATGTCCATCCTGGGTCAGAGCTTCCTCGTGTCTGCCCCAGAGAGGAGAGCTATTGAGTCTTAGCTCACTTCCTCTTCCTCCCAGCATTCTGTTCTGTTTACTCCACCCACCTAAAGGCTGGCCTATCAAATGGGCTGAGGCAGTTTCTTTATTAGCCAATGACCTTCCTCCATCACTAACTGTTGAAGCAGATTCCCTCATCTCATGTAACTCTGTCCTTAGAAGGTTTTGCAAGTATTGGGGCTGGAGAGATGGCTCTGCAATTAAAAGCACTGACTTCTCTTGCACAGGACTATGGTTTAATTCCCAGCACCCACATGACAGCTCACAACTCTCTGTAATTCCAGTTCTGGGGAATCCAGCACCCTATTCTGATTTTTAGGATCCTGTATGCATTTGTGACATACAAACACACACACACAAACACACACAACAGCTAAATTGTAAAGACTTTGCCACTGCCAGTGCCAGCCAGTCCCATTCGCCAGGAACCCTCCAGGAATCCCTAAGAAGTAAAGAAACGCCAGCTATGCACTGTGCTGACTCTGCCGAAGATGGTCCCCCCAGCCATCAGCACTCAGACTGTCATTTCTCTTCTCTTCACTGAATGGCTCTCACTACTTCCTACCAAAGAGATCAAATCCCATCCCCACTCTGGCCAAACTGTGTGCCACCCTTCTATGTCAGGGTTTTAGAGAGCTTTTCCTGGCTGTGTGATCATTCATATTTTAATTTTAAAAATGGTTCCACACAAGCTTGTTTTTCAGGTCATTCCTTATAACAACCATGTAAACACACTATTACATTTCCTGGACTTCTCTGCCTTTAAATATATGCATGCATACATTTTTACAATTTCAAACATAAAACATGTCATTTCCATTTAGTCGCTGGTATCAATTACAAATATTTTATTGTTGTTGCTGTAGACAATCTTTAAGCTGACATTCATGACCTTCTTCAGTCCCTGCAGCTCTAGAGTCTGTCCCTTCTGCAGCTGTCATAGCCAATGCTGCAGCACGTATTAGCTCCAGGCATGAGTCACCGCCCTGCTCTCTGTCCTTCAGGTCAGCATCAGTCCCGGGCTCTGGCAGAGAGCATGCTTACCACAAGTGAGTTTTTGAAAGAAATTAGTTATGAGCTCATCACGGGAAAGGTCAGTTTCCTGGCGTCGCACTTCAGAACCACCTCATTAGGTAAGTGGTCGTAAGACTGGGCCTCCCTGCCAGCCCTAGTTGCGTGATTGTCTGAATTTAAATCTCAGCCTGTCAGGGATGGGGCTTAGGCTTGGTGGCGGAGTTTTCATTTGGAGTGGTTTATCATGGTGATGACCACCACAGGAAACCACGTGAGGTCCAGAGGAAGGCACAAGTATGCTGGGATTAGAACCTGGCTCAGCTGTGGCCTTGTTGCTGGCCTCGGGCTGTTTTCTCTGTCGCTCCCTGGATCTGAGTTTTTTCCTATGTCAGATAGAGACGGAGCCTCTTTTCGCCTGCTTTTGTACACTATGCAAGCTAAAAGAGAGCCGGCGTGGAAAGTGTGTTGGTTGTAAGCTCACAGAGGTGAATGCCATCGAGAATGGCTCTTACTGTGGAGAGATGGCCAGACAGGAATTCTGCCACAATTGCAGACCATCTCACAAATCTTGATGAGAGCCCAGCCCAGTCATCTCGTCTGATACTGATAAGAACCACTCGGCAGGCTGCTCATTATAACTTTCTTAAATCCACTGTATTTTGACACAGGAGATGACCTGGACAAGCTGCTAGAAAAAATGCAACAAAGAAGAGGAGACAGTGTGGTCACCCCTTTCAATGGTGACCTTAACGAGTGTGTGTCACCTCAGGAGGCTGCTGCTATGATCCCCACACAAAATCTGGGTAATGTGGCCTGAGGCCGAAGGAAGGAATCAGCCCTTGGGACACATACTGTAGAAGCTAACATCAAACAGATAGACAGCTCAGGGTTTTAGGAGTCCTTGATCCAAAGGCTTTCATTGCTGAATGCAGACTGGGACAGCCTTGCTGTGTGCCCTTCTCCTTGGGTCTTTCCCTAAGAGATTCCTGTTCCTCTGCAAAGACTGCTCTTAAAGTTGATATCTTTTTGCTTTAAGGGGTTCCTCTTTTTAAAAATTGTTAATTTATTTATTTTATGTGTATGAGTATTTTCTGGCTTTATTTTATTTTATTTTATTTGGTTTTTCAAGACAGGGTTTCTCTGTGTAGCCCTGGCTGTCCTGGAACTCGCTCTGTAGACCAAACTGGCCTTGAACTCAGATGAAGTTCCTCTTTTTGTGTATAATGATTCTAGGAATCCTCAGATATATATATATATATACATATATATGTATATATATGTATATATAGAGAGAGAGATAGATAGATATAGAGATAGATAGATATAGATATAGATATAGATATAGATATAGATATAGATATAGATATAGATATATGGAGAGAGGGGGGATTTTATTAGCTTGAACTGGCCCCAAACTCATCATGTAGATGTAGGCTATGCAGGACTCTGTCTCACTTTTCCCTTACTCCCTGGCTTGCAAAACTCTGCAGTCTCAGGAGTATGAGGCCTTCCAGGCCAACAGAACAATGTCACTTCCCATCACCTGCACAATAAGAGTCAGGGGCCCCAGTGGTGGGCAGCAGGCCAGGGAGGAGGAAGCAGATTATTAGATTGTGTTCCTTGGTATTAAAAACTTCTTCTCCAGTTCATTGATTATAGGGATATCATCAGATAGAATAGAAAAACAAAGCTGCTAATGGTGGCCATTTGGCCTCCTCTGGATAGGAATGCATCATTTTATATAGAAGATCATTCAGGCAATGAAGGTAGCAACAGGGCTTGTAAAAGTAAAAATGAATATGGGCCATAAAGTGTCTTGACTTTTGGGCAATATTGGTAATACAGCAATCATTCAGCACATTAAAATGGGTTTATAATTGTTTTGAATTGTTAATAAGTTTAGAATTTGCTCAGCAAGTAAAGGCTGCTTATACCCCAAGCCAGTGACCTGAGTTAGATGCCTAGGACCCACATAAAGGTGGAAAAGAGAACCAAGTCCTCTGACCTCCACATATCCACTCCCACACACCACACACATTATGCACACACATGTGACAATAAATTAAATAAATGAATATTTCTTAATTCCCAGAATGCATAAAGATCTCCAAGTATATCCTTGGTTCCCTGTTCAGAGATGTTGTGTGAAGGGCTGCAGAGACAGACAGCTAAGGGGCTGCAGAGACAGCTAAGCTGTTAAGAGCACTTCCAGAGGAAGGACCTAGGTTTTTTTCCAGCACCCACACGGCAGCTCATAACCATAACCATCTATAACTCTCATCCCAGGGGATCCAACACCTCCTCTGGCCTCTGGGGGAACTAGGTACATACATGCAACCAAAACACTATACACATTTTTTTTTAAAAAATTATATTTTAAAAGAAATATCAGCCAGGCATGGTGGCACACACCTTTAATCCCAGCACTTAAGGAGGCAGAGGCAGGTGGACCTCTGTGAGTTCAAGGCCAGCCTAGTCTACTACATAGTAAGTTTCAGGACAGCAAGGGCTACATAGTGAGACCCTGTCTCAAAATAAATAAATAAAATAATTAAATAAAGAAACAAAAAGAAATGTTGCTTGAAGTCAGCAAGATGGCTCCATGGGTACAGGTAATTGCCACCAAGACTGATGACTGAGTTCAAACCCTGAGTTCACATAGTAGAAGGAGAAAACCAACTCCTACAAGTGCCCTATGACCTTCACATGCATGGCTCTGGCACAGACACACGCACACCTGCACACACATGCACAAATACTAAAAATTATAATAAAAAATTTACAAAATGCTCCTTGGATAAATGTTTTATATTTCATCAAACTTCATAGTTTGCTAAGTTAAATTATATATACAAGTCTATATATGCATTTGGGTTCCAGCCATCCTGTGGGCTGCGGGATGAATAAGCTGTTGATGTTGGAAGGCAAGTTTGTTTCGTTGGTACTATTTTTAATTTTTACTTATGTATATGTGTGTTTGTGTGAATGTAGGCCAGCTATGTTTGGGTGCACGCAGGGATCAGAAGAGGCTTCCCCAAGGTTGTGAGATGTGGGTGCTGGGAAATAAACTCCAATCCTCTGCAAGAACAATGTTTGTTCTTAATCACTGAGCCATCTCTTCAGCCCCTTCAATGGTGGTCTTTGAGGGTAAAAAATAAAAAAAAACAACTATATAGGGGCTAGAGAGATGGCTAGAGGACCCCAGTCCAATTCCCAGTACCCACATAGCTATTTTAAAATGTCTGTAAGAGCAGTTCCAGGGGACCCAGTGTGCTCCTCTGGCCTCCTTGCGCACTAGACATGCACGTAGTACACAGACATACATGCAGACAAAACACTCATCTAACAAAATTATTTGTGCTAGTATTATTTTTTCTTTTCTAATGCTGGGAATCAAGCTCAGGGCCTTACACATCCACCGGTGGGCCCTACCACCGAGCTGCTCTCCCAGCTCTGCCCCTCAAATACAACATCAAGCTCTGTGGGTCTGTTCATTTTGTCAGCAAGCAGGGACTTGCAGTCAGTGTCCAGCATACCAGCTGCCCCAGCCGTGCCTCAGTTTAGATAACTAGGGAGCGCTGGTTAATTAGACCCTTGTAATTTCACTTCAGTTAAAGTGCCAGAACATGTTCCCGATAAGGAGCAACGTTTACAAGAAGGCATGACAGTTCACTATACTTGGATCTTCTGTTGTCTGTGGAGATGGGGGGATGTGTACAGGGGTTGGTAGCTTGGTAAAAACTTGTAATAAAGAGCTTCTGTCATTAATAGAATATCTGGAAGGTACAGCATCTCACTATTGACAGCCCAGCTGGCTGTGTCACAAGGCAGGTCTCTGGATAGTCCTGGCCTCCGCCCTGGCCATGACTGCACCTCCTAGGCCTGCCAGGTCACACGTGCTAACAAAGCCAAGCCGAACAGGAAGAAAGGTGAAGGTTATATCTCTGGCCATGTTATCTGGTCACAGAGAGGGTATTTCAGGCCATGTTGCCACTGACTTGCTGAAGAAAAAATGATCACTGTGGTATCATCCAGAGAACCAAATGAATCCTGTAGTGTTAGAGCTGCAGCATTGACTCCCTCCCTGGGCGGCCTGGGCTTGAGCACTGGACGGTACTGAGAATCCTAAAGACCTAAATATGGCCTTTCTGCAGCCAAGTCCTGGTCCAGCTGTGACAGTGTGGCCTGTCTCTGCTTTTAGGGAAAGGACTGTAAGATATTCCTCCAGATTTTAAATGATTCATTTGTAAAACTGTCTCATGCAGTTCTCTAGATAGCCTCTCAGTCAGGTTTCGGGGACACGGGCAAATTCATAGAGGTCCATCCACAAGACATCGCTTTTCCACTGTGTTTAAGTCTCCATATGGATTCATAATGCCTGTCAAAGAACTAAATTAATATTGTTCTTATAACTTTTTTTAATTTTAGATGTAGATAACGAAACCTTCCAAATTTATCAACCACAGCTCACAGTTGCCAGAAGACTATTGTCCCAGGTGTGTGCAATTGCGGACAGTGGCAGCCAGAGCCTGGACCTTGGCCACTTTAGCAAAGTGGACTTCATCATCATCGTCCCACGATCGGAAGTTCTGGTCCAGCAAACTCTCCAACGGGTCCGACAATCAGGTGAGAATGAACTTTTCTGAGTTTCTGTTTATTCCAGCATTAGATCCCTTCATCCCTTTCTCTCACTTAGTCCAAATGTTCAGGAGACATTTAAAACATTCTTTAGTAATAAAAATAACTTTAAAAAAAAACTTTAAGGACCCAGACCTTTTGCCCTTGGAGGCCAAGGCTAAACTGATGTGTGTGTGCTTGCCAGATGGCGTAAGTTTGTGATGTCGTGCGTGGGACTGCCATCTGTTTAGGAAAGTCTAGAGTCTGTGGGGATGCTGGCTCGACGCCACTTGAATTCTTCCTGTGCCCAGGCAGGTCATTTCTCAGTGTGAATTCTCAAACACTTAGTAGGTTGCCAGTGCATTTTCAGTGCAGACACCAGAGCACTACTTTCCACATCAGCAACAAGAAGCCAAGTTAAAATTCTTTCCAAGAGCTTAGAGGTCAAATACAAGGAAACATTTCCCTCTAGAACATGGAAATGGTAGAAAACAAAAATTTTACAAGTCTGTGTTAAATATATCTCCTCATGAAAATAAAATTTGCCTAGAATTATAAAGAGCTAAAAAGAATTTAGGAAATTGGGATAGCTAAGGCAATGTTGGTTTTCCTATAAACAGGATTTTATTTGTTTGTTTGTTTGGGTTTTGGTTTTTTAAGACAAACTTTCTCTGTAGCCATGACTGTCCTCACATTTGCTCTGTGGACCAGGCTGGCCTTGAACTACCAGGCCTCTGCCTCTTGAGTGCTGGGATTAAAGGCATAGATCACCATTGCCTGGCACAAACCAGATTTAAAAAGAAAATTTTAAGTGTCAATTTCCTTCTGGTTATCTTATCTGGGGGAAAGATACAAATTATAGATGGAGGATTAATCTTTTTGCCACATTAAAAAATTTTATTACTTATTATATTTGAAAACAGAAATTTTAATGAATTCAAAGTTCTAACAATGTAGCTTATGGATTCCACACCAATATACAGCGTCTGTCAGATTTATCCAGATTTTTTTTAAGACAGACTTTCTCTGTAGCCATTACTGTCCTCACATTTGATCTCCCCATTGTATCTAGGGAGCCCAAGCCATCCCCCAGCCTCCTGGCTACTGTGGATCAAAGGACCACACTTTGGACAGCATGGCTGCATATGCAACCTTCCCTTACGAGTTTCAGGGGCCAGGCGAGCCAAGAGTAGGCTTCCGCCCATCTGGCTGACATGTAGGGAGTGTTGTCCACAGCTTCAGGAGGCCTCAGTGCAGTCTGCCTTTTAATCTTTAAATCTCTGAATGCCAAGCTATGTAATGGCCATTTGGAAATAAGCAAGAGGAGGAGGAGGGGATCCTTCCTTGACAACTCAGCTCTGGTCACTGTTTTCTTTCCTCCCCTCCACTGTGGGGGAGTGGATGGGCTTCCATAGGTCCACGTAACCCGACCTGCTATTCCTCCTGGCTTTTCTCTTCCATACATGGAGGGTGTGCCTTCTCTGGTTTACTTACATCCTTTGCATTCACAGTGTCCCTTGGTCTGTGGTCTGATATCCCAAGTCATGTTTCAGCAAACACGTCATATAGCACCTATTCTGAGTGAGCATCATCTAAGAGCCTTTTCCAGAATAACCTCTCAGCTGTCCGCCTTCCCTCCCTCCTCTCGGAGCTCAGGGTGTTTCTGTGTATTTTAAGATTGTCATTCTTCAGACATATACTAGAATCTGATCAGTTTTATAGGCTTCTAATCTGGGGTGGGAGTCACGTTATAGGCAGATCTGGAAAACAACGTGAATTATAATTTTGATTTTTTACTCTTAGCTTTGTCACACAAAATTTACTTAAAGATTTTATTTTCATTATATTCAAAAACATAAAATTTAGTGAATTCAAAGTTTTGAAAATGTAGCTTATGGATTCTGCACATATTGACAATGTCTGTCAAAAATTATACAGACTTCCAGAGAATCTTCTAAAATGCAAATGAAAATTTTTGGAGTAACAGTCACTTTTATATACTTAAAAATACCATTCTTTTTTAATTATAGAAAAAAACATGATTGTGGAGTGTGTGTGTGTGTGTGTGAGAGAGAGAGAGAGAGAGAGAGAGAGAGAGAGAGAGAGAGAGAGAGAGAGAGAGAGAAACAGAACATGTGCTAGAGTCAAAGAAGAACTCTTTTGGAAGTTGCTTTTCTCTTTCCACTGTGGGGTCCAGGGGTCACACTTAAGACAGCAAGAATGTTTGCCCTCTGAGCCATCTTTCTGACCCTGTGGTATTATTTTGAAAAATGAAAGTAACAAAGTAGAAAATGTAGACCTTTGTAGACTGAGGTTACAGGTTAGTGGTAGGGTATGTAGTTAGCATTCAATTCCCACAAAATTAAACATGTGCAATTCCATAGTCAAGGGCACCAATATGAAAACTTCCTTGTTAACAGACTACTGACCACCTGGTGCTGCACTCCTGTCCCTGCTATCACAGTGCACGTGTACTTCCAGACCAGGAAAAGCTTTTTTCTTGGGGGGGGGGTCTCAAGACAGGGTTTCTCTGTAGCTTTGGAGCCTGTTCTGGAACTCTCTCTGTAGATCAGACTGGCCTCGAACTCACAGTGATCCACCTGTCTCTGCCTCCTGAGTGCTGGGATTAAAGGCATGTGCCACCACCACTTGACAGGAAAAGTTTTTATAAGCAACATTCTTAATTAATACACAGTATTTCATATTATAACTATACCAAAATGTGTCTTCATATTTAAGTGCCTTCATAATTTTAGAACACATACTGGCTAATAGGAAAGTCTATATAAGTGTTAATGTGTAAAGAAAAGTTGTCCAGGATGGAGTAAGAAATTACTCATTAAAACACCACTTAACTATGATAGCCATTAAAATAAAAGATTCCCCAGAAACCATCTGACTCAGTTTCCTCCTATTTCACCATGAAAATGGAGAGCTGAACTTGCCCGTGGACACAGAGGCAGACCCTCGAGAGAAATCCATGCTTTCACTGTTGAATGCCAGAGCTTCATTAAAGCCTCTCTTAGGTCAGGCACCAAGCAAGTGCACAGTTCTGAATGGGGCAAAGAAACAGAGGGTAGGACGGAGGGAGAAGAACTGATTTCATGGTCTTCTTCCTGACCCTGTTTCCCTAAAGAGAATGTCTCAGCGGCCAGCCAGACACTTAGAAAGGGCCTGTCCTTGGCAGCTCATGTGTGACTGAAGGAGAAAGATGGAAATAGAACCCATTGCGTCACTGCAGACCCAGCTCAGGGTGAAGCTCATGGCCTCTACCTTACATTCCAATCAAGGAAAGAGGGGATGGGAAGTGAAGGACAGAGGGAGGAAGGGAGGACAAGAGAAAGCAATACAAAGAAGTTCAAAGGTGAAAAGAGAAAAGAAATGGGTTAAACCTTTACAAGTTTGCCCAGTAATCTAAAATTCTAACAATTCAGGAAACTCCACATTGTGTCGATTAGAACACTACCATACAAGTCACTCAATTCAAAGTGCATGGGGTCAGTGTTGGTGACTGTTCTTAGCTGGGGGCTCCCCACTCTGTGCAAGTGACGTGTCCATCAAATGGGAACAGGTTCGGTGGCACCAGTGCAGGATGCGCCACACCGATGGGACCAGTGAAGCAAATCTGGTGCCCACACACGCTCACAACTGTGAAGACTCCAGAGCTACTTATTGGTTACAAGTAGATTATCTGGTCCAGATGGGCACGGATTGGCAGCGATTTGGAGGCTAACTTAAGGGGTTGAAGAAACGTTTCCACTTCTGAAACATACTCCTCACCCCACCAACTTTACTCTCCCTTGTTGGTCACTTAAATCTTCATCAGGAAAAAGAAGATGCACTTAGTAGGTGGTGACAAGTGAAGGCTGAAGGTCTTGGGAAACCACTCTGACCCAGAACAAAGGGACAAACACTGGAAACTCCCCTGTGCAAACAGAACCTACCTGTCCACTCCTCTCTAGGTGTGTGACCCAGAGAGTGTCCTAAACAGTCTTCAGTTCCTTCTGGCCCGTTCTCCTCTGCAGCCACCTGCCAAAGAGCATATCCATGCCCTGCTGGAATCATCCACTCAACAGCTCCTAACGCAGACCGCAAAGTCCTTTGGCACATAATCAAAGTGTCAGCTGCTGCGAGTGGAGGCATCTTCCCAGTCATCTCCATGTTAATATCTTCTTTGGTTTATGGGGCCGTCTCTCCACTCTGCACAGACTCTGGCAGACTTGAGTGTCTGGTCTCACACTTCTTTCTTAGCAACGCTGCTGACACCCTTTTATTCTTATCCTTAAGGGAAAAAAGCTCAAAAACTTCAGATTAAAACCATCTTGCCTTCAAAACTAGAAACTTTTTTTAAGCAGGATTTTCTTTGTGTGGCCCTAGCTGTCCTGGCTGTAGACCAGACGAGGCTGGCCTCAAACTCACAGAGATGCACCTGCCTCTGACTCTCAAATCCTGGGACTAAAGGAGTGCACCACCACCGCCTGGCTTTGGAAACATGCTTATTTACCTTTCTCCATGCCCCGTCCTCCTGAGTGACAGAAGGGTTCCCTTCTGTTTCAGTCCAGCTTCCCCACCCCACTGTTAGTGCCACCTCCTGCTCATTCTCCTTCCAACCAGTTCTCATTCCATCAGTTGACTCCATCCATTCCCAAAGACAGACTACCCTGCCCAGCTTCCTCTTCCAACTGCCAAACCAGAAGAGCCGTGCTGAGCTCCCATCCTTCCCCACCTCTCACCTGGCTGTAGCACCCTGCTCCCTGGCTCCTGTGTCCCCTGTCCCTTCCCCACCTCTTACCCGACTGTAGCACCCTGCTCCCTGGCTGGCATGTCCCAGCTCTCTTGCCACTGTGACCATTGATCTTTTCTGTTAATATTATATCTGGACTTAGTTTGCTTCCAGAAACTTCCCAGCTTTTCTTCCACCAGTACTACTCAGATGTATCCTTAAGATTCCCTAGCTACGAGGGTGGGTGCCTCTAGAACCCACTTCAGCCACGAAGTGAAACATTCAAGGAACATGGCTATCTAGCCATTGGCAGACAGGTCATAAATATTTGCTAAACCAAGTTTTCATAACATTTTAAAAATTGATTTGTTAAGCGAAAATGTGTTTTAAAAGAAAAAGATAACAATAATAGATAAGATTTGGAATTCCTCTTGCAAACTCAAATTTTGGAAACACATTCCAGAACTTACTATTGGTCAAGAGTAGAGGCCTTCAGTACACAAGCCTGATAGGTGTACCCTCTTAGGCAGACAAGATTATGGCGCTGAATGTCATTTGTGTGTCTAGAATGCTGTCCTTGTGCAGGCCAGGAGCTATTTCCCTGCAATCCAAGCAACCCCCACAGTGCAGGCTTTCACAGTCTCTCAACCCAGATTAAAGAATTCTCCCCCAGTGAGAAGACAGAAGGGTGGGGCCTCCCAGACAGAAGGGACGCTGAAAGCAGCTAGTGGAATTTTAGCTAACTTTTATGGTTTCGTTTTGTTTCTGTAAAAAGAGAATACGGGGATAAGAGAATTGTGTGCTGCTAGTTTTCTGTTAACACAACACCAGCTGGAGTCATTTGGGAAGAGGCTTTCAATCGAGAAAATGTCCCACTAGATTGGCCTGTGGTGCATTTTCTTTATTGATGATTGATGTGGGAGGGCCCAGCTCACTGAGGGCAGTGCCACCCTGGACTGGTGGTTCTGGGTTCTATAAGAAAACGAGCTGAGCAAGCCATAGGGGACAAGCCAGTAAGCAGCACCCCTCCATGGTCTCTGCTTCTTTCCCACCTCCAGGGTCCTCCCATGCCTTATGTCAGTGACAGACTGTGATGTGAAATAAACCCTTTCCTCCCCAAGCTGCTTTTGGTCATGGTGTTTTATCAAAACAAACAAACAAACAAAAAAACCCTAAGATAAAAGTACATGTTGAAATAAATTTTAAAAACTGAAATCTATTTTATTTTATTTTTCTGAGACAGGGTTTCTCTGTATAGCCCTGGCTGTCCTGAAACTCACTCTAAAGACCAGGCTGGCCTGAACTCACAGAGATACACTTGCCTCTGCCTCTGAGTGCTGGGTTAAAAGCGTGTACCATCACCACCAAAAAAAAAAAAAAAAAACACCTGAGAATCTTTTAATGATTTAATATTTCTTGATTTTCATGTGTCATATGGTAGGAAGAAGGAGGGGGCAATAGAACTCAAGACCTCATGAACACTAAGCAAGAATTTGATCCTCAGCTATATACCTGGCCTGATTTTCATATCTTTAAGAATTCATTTTTTGTTTTGTTTTGCATATCATAACTTTGCAGAAATCTGTCACAGAGATCCACAGAGAAGATGAATGGATAAAACTAACAGTTTTTTGTTTTGCTTTGTTGTTGTTGCTTATTTGATTGTTATCTCTTTGATAGGAAAGGCAAGGAATAAAAATTAGGTATTTAAAAAAGAAAATTATTGCTTAAAAAAATCAAGAATCAGGATGTTTATCAGAATATACTATTTTCTTCAAATAGTCAATGGAGTATTGGAACAGTCCCAGCTCATCTTCACTGATTCCTGGACATCCAAGAGGTCCCTGAGTATTAATATCTCCAATAGTGTTGGCCATTTATTCTGGTCATCGCTTTTGGTCTGTGGGTCCCGTAAACATGTGGCATGTGTTCTTGGCTCTATTTCCCTTCTAGCCCCATACACAGTAGAGAACTTGCCCAAGGAATATGATTTTTTTCTTATTCTACAAAGAGTTAATGTCTAAGTTTTCTTCCAGCACATCTAGATTCTGCATTCTTTAATAATGAAAAGAGAGGACACAAATCCTCCAATGTGGTCTCTTGGTACCTTGGATATCCAAGAAGATTCCTCACTCAAGATGTTTAGAGTTGTTCATTTCTTCAGGGATGCAATGATTGGGTACCATCCAGTGTCAGCTACCAGAGAGTCAGATTAATATCATTTAGAAAAGAAATGGTTCCTAGCTACTTCACTTCTAGAACTCAGTGAGTGGCAACTCGTCTCAAAAAAAGAATGCTTGTGCTTCGTAAGCTTCCATTCATCCAAAACCCAAAAATATGTATTATTCTGGTAGCTCTAACCCAGAGGCCTACTTCCTCTATTGGTTTCCTGGGTGGATCCAGCACTCTTTTTAATAAAATCCACTTTTTATTGTGGATTGGTGAACTGTGAAAGACTTGGCCATGATGTTTTTGGAGAATAATTTTTACTTACCCAGTAGAACTATCGTTGATGACTTAAATTAAAAAGACAGAACAAGCAGAGGTGGCTTTTCTCAGAGCAGCTGTTTGTGAACGCTTGTGACCATTTCTGGATTCTAAGTAACAAAACATGAAAGCTACACCAGAAACTAATGAAAATGTTTCTCTTTAAGGAATAAAGGAGCTAGGTACAAAAGGATTATATTCTTTTGATGCTTAAAGCAATTTACACATTTAGCACTTATTAATTGCACAAGATAACAGGTTTCATCAGAGTGTCATATACATGTCTGTAACATGTACTCAGATGTGTCTGCTCTTACTGCCTATTCTTTCCTCCACAGCTGGTCCACTTCTTCATCCCAGATATCCTCCCTTCTACTTTCATGTATCAGCTTTTATGGTTTACATATTATAAAATAATCAAAATGATAAAAGTGAGAAAAATTGAATATAAGCATATATAAACACACCAGACTACACAGCAAAAGAATTATTTCAAGCAATTTTTTGATCTATAGTTTCTCTTTGTAGCCTTGACTGTCCTGGAACTTGATACATATTAGCAGACTGGCCTCAAATTTATGGAAATCTGCCTTCCTCTGCTGTCCAAGTATGGGAAATAAACTACAGTGATCCAGTGTGGTGCAGACAGAAGGACAGACACCCAGATCAATGAAACTGATAGAAGAGCCCAGAAAAACAAAGCCTTCTCACTTATGTTCAATTGAACCTTTACCAGAGTGCCAAGTAGTTTTTTGGAGAAAGAACAAGCTTTTAAATAAATGGTGCTGGGACAACTGGATACCCATGTACGAAAGAATAAAGTTGGTCTTGGAATGGTGGTATATTCCTGTAATCCCATGATCCCAGCACCCAGGAAGCAGAGGCAGGAGAATCAAGAGTATGAGGCCATCTTAAGCTACAGATCGTTAGTTGATGATCTCTCTCTCTTTCTCTCTCTCTTTCTCTCTTTCTTTCTTTCTCCCTCCATACCTCCCTCCCTTCCTTCCTTTCTTTTCTTTTTTTTTTTGTGAGACAGGTATCTTTTTGGAGTCCTGGCTATCTGGCTGTCCTAGAGCTCAGTATATAGACCAGGGTGGCCTTGAATTCACAGAGATCCTCCTGCCTCTGCGTCCTGAGTGCTGGGATCACAACTCTCCAGACCTGTCTTAACTGGCTAGAACACCAGAAGCTAGACATTCCCAAATACATAAACTGGCCACCTCAAAGTTGAAAATGCTTTTGTTTCAAGAGAGAGAAATGATAACCCAGAAAATAGGAGAAACTATTTAAAAATCATATTATCTATTGCCAGGCATGTTAGCACACACCTGTAATCTCACCACTTGGAAATGGGAGACAGGAAGATTAAGAGTTCAAGAACATCCTTGACTACATAGGAAGGTTGGAGCCAGCCTGTACTATATATATAAGACCACTCTCAAAACATATGAGACTATATCAACAATACTTAAAGATCTATTACAACTCAATTATAAAGAGACAAGACAGATTATAGGTGAAGTATCCCAATTGTGTGTGTGTGTGTGTGTGTGTGTGTGTGTGTGTGTGTGTGTGGTGTGTGATGAACACATGGAAAGATGTTCAGTACCATTGGATTTTTGTAAAATGAGAACGATAAACAGATATTTCTGTAAAAGCTACTTTAGTAGCAGAAAGGCTGGCAGTGCCCCCTGTCGGCCAGCAGTTACAATCATCACTCTCTCTTTCTCTAGCTTCCTAGCTCTCTCTGTACACTCCCCCCTTCCCATGAGGCTGGCTGCTCTGTGCTCCCCTTCACTCCCTTTGCTCCCTTCCCTCCAATAAAAACTCTCCACGTGGAAAAAAGAAGTCAAAACAGCGATTCTTTCATTTCCAAACATTTATTTGGAGTTGATTAACTGAATTCTGTGAAGGAAAACCATTCCCCCTTCCTTAACTCCTTTCTTCTTTCCTCCCTCCCTTCCTTCTTACCAGAATGACCCATGGATATTAATTTTAACCTCTGGATTGTTTCTATCAGTGTTGTTTTATGTTGTTGCTTAGAATTTCCAGCATTGGCTATTAGAATCTCTTGCAGGCAGTGTGTGTGCATGTGTGTATGTGTGTGCGCGCACACACACGTGTGTGTCAGGGGGTCAGATGACAACTTTTGGGAGTTTTGTTAGGGTCCAAGAGAAGGCCCCAAGAAAAGACCTACAGTCACATAGCTAATATTCCCACGCTGGGGTGGTGCAAGGCCACCTCCCAAGGAGGTCACAAACTCCTTTTGAGGAGAGTTAGGGGAAGTCCAGGGAGGAGGGATTAATCTGGGACTAATTGGTGGGGGAAAGATTAGTCTGTGTGCTGATTGGTGGAGGAAAGATTAGTCTGGGGGCTGATTGGTGGAGGAAAGATTAGTCTGGGGACTGATTGGTGGACGGTCCTACTGTTAGGGACCTTCCGGAAGCAGGGTAGGAAAGCTATCTTTAATTATCAGGAGACTGTGGTCTTCTGCTGAGACAAAGAAGGCCAGGGGGTGCCTAATGATTGGTTGCCCCTGCGTTGTGGTTTCTTGGAGAAGCGTTTGCTCAGTACTAGCCACCTCCAGTAAGCCCAAACTAAGGCCTGGTCCCCGGCAAGGGCTATTAGAAACCTCTCCTGACTCTGGTCTATATCAGGGCTACTAGGAGAACCTGTCAAGACTCTGGTTTGCCACCCCCACCCCCTGCCCTCTCTACCTCTCTTTCTCTTTTTAACTTTTTTTTATTTTAGATTTCATTTTATTTTATGTGCAGGAGTGTTCTGTTTGCATGTGTTTGCACCACCAGTGTGTCTACCCCACTGAGGTCAGAAGAAGGCGTTGCATCCCCTGGGACTGGAGTTATGGATACTTGTGAGCCACATGTGGGTCCTGGGAACCAAACTTAGCTTCTCTGCTAGAGCAACCTAGAGCAACAAGTGCTCTTAACCACTGAACTATCTTCCCAGCCCCACGGTAGTGTGTTTCTCGATGTTTCTGACATGCGTACTCCAGGTTAGCTCGCGAGCTCCCTGGCTGTTCTCTGCCTCTCGTCTCGCCTGAGGCGAGTGCTGCGGTTAGAGACGCAAGCCACCACAACCAGCTTTTGTGTGGTCCAGGATCAACTCGGGGGGGTCAGGCTTGCCGATTCACTGGCCGCCAAGATTGTTCTATATTTCCCTGCCTTTTTCCTGAGACTAACTTTTTCCCCAAAAGTTTTGATTCTTTTATTGAAAAAGGTATCTAAAAGCCCAGATCTGGGCATTGGCACGCTTATTGCTATGGTAATGACATTGCTATGTCATTTTAGGCACAGTCTGCAGACAGAACTAGAAAGTATAAGTGCATGTCTTAGCCCATGCATGCACACCTCTTTACTTCTATGTATACATTTAAGTAATGAGTTCATATTGAGACCTCCAATTCTAAAACAAACACATTCATCTTGGCATTTCCCCTGTTCCTACTTGTGACTTCTTTTTCTCACAAGAAACCATGTCTCATCTAGCACCATTCACTGGGACTTTGTATTGCTTATGGAATCGCAGCCGCTCGTCCCTGTAGACTGAAGTGTTGGTCCTTTTGTCTTCAAGCTTGGGCTTGTGTTTGCCCTTCTCTCCCATCTCCACCGTCGCACTGCACATTCCTCATGACAGGCGAGGACTCCTCTGTTGCCATGTCGACCCCACTGGGGGTTGGCTGCCGTGCATGGTGACGTGTTCCCAGGAGTGTCTCTGCCACTCTCCGTTCCTCCCACCAGCTTTCTGACCATGTACCTGGAGTTGCATAACTGTCATTTTAGTTTGCTTTAATTCAGGGGTTTCCTGGCTTCTTCTTGTGTTGTTGGTGAGTTTTGTAGAAATGAGAAACATGTTTTTCCCACCTACTTCTTTCTTACGGTTTTAAGGTTTTTTTGGTTTGTTTTTTTTTTAAGGATTTAACTTGCATTCTCCCTTTTATTTCCGGTGTCGAACATCTGATCTTTTCTTACTGAATGTTGTAGCTGCCACTACTTCTTTGCTAAGGACTCATTTTCAGCTGGCCCAATTCTTCCCCACTTTCCAGACAAGAATAAAAAGCTCCTGCAGATCCCCTCTGTTCTGCTGGCTTCTTCCCCCCGCCCTCCCCGCCCAGCTAGCTGCCCCCATCATGGCATCACCTGTCTCACTCCTCAGGTTTGGCACAGCCCCTGATGATCACTTCACAGACTCGATGACCAATAAATAGTTCCTGAATGATGAGTGACTATCACAGGTCTTCTGCTTTCAAAAGACATCACAGTGGCCTCCTGTTGTAAACGTTCACAATGAAATGAGACACTTCAGGTGGAAACTGAAAACGATCTCCCAAGTATAGGTTCCTAGTAAAAAACTAGGGGGTCTGGAGAGATGGCACAGTGGTTAAGAGCACTGGCTGCTCTTGCTGAGGACCTGGGTTCAATTCCAAGCACCCACATAGTGACTCCAAACTGTCTGTAACTCTGTTCCAGAAGAACCAGTGCCCTCTCTGCTTTCCTTGGGCACTGCACACACATGCATATAGGTACACGCATGTATACATATAGGTACACATATGCATACATATAGGTACACGCATGCGTACATATAGGTGCACATATGCATACATATAGGTACACACATGCGTACATATAGGTGCACATATGTGTACCTATAGGTACGCGCATGCGTACATATAGGTGCACAAATGCATACATATAGGTACGTGCATGTGTACATATAGGTGCACAAATGCATACATATAGGTACATGCATGCATACATGTAGGTGCACATGTGCATGCATATAGGTACACGTATGCATATAAATAGGTACACGCATGCATGCATAAAAATCAAATAAAAAACCTATTTTAGGGCACACACACTTAATCCTAGCACTCAGGAAGCAGAGGCAGGCAGACCTCTGTGAGTTTCAGGCCAGCCAAGGTTACATAAAGAGACCCTATCTCAAAAATATTTCTTGAATTAAAACTAGTTTTATGTTTTTCTTTCCTAGTATGATAAACTTTTCATATAATAAAGTGTTTTTCACTTTTCCCTCTTATTTTGCTCCAGGCTATTGTTACAGTTTATAGATCTAACTGTTTGTAGGTGTGAACTGGGTTGGCATCTTTTTTTGTTTTTTGTTTTTTCGAGACAGGGTTTCTCTGTAGCTTTGGAGCCTGTCCTGGAACTAGCCCTTATAGACCAGGCTGGCCTGGAACTCACAGAGATCCGCCTGCCTCTGCCTCCTGAGTGCTGGGATTAAAGGCGTGCACCACCACCGCTCAGCTTAGTATCATTTTTTAAAAAGAAAATGAAATCAGTATAATTCATGCAAGTCTCTCTGTTTCTAAGGAGGCAGGTGTATTATACATGTCCCAGCGACAGCTTCATGTACCCAGACCCACTTCAGATGTTTGTGTGTTGAATGCTGTTACAGCAGGGTCTCTGGCGCTATCCAAACATCACAGTCTAATATCTCGAGAATTCAGTAATCATGGTTAATCCCATTTGTTTTAGTAATTTGAAAATACGCTAACATTCACTCAACGCTCCCACACTCGGTATACGTGCATCCCTCTAGAAAATGTGTATGATAGTGTGGGAGGAGTGCTTGCCTGGCATATGTAAAGCTCTGGATTTGTATTTCCTTTTCTATGCTAAACTTGGGGAAATAAGGTTCTATGGTATATTAATTTACTCAAGGTCTGCAAGCCAAAGCTGATGATCTTTCCTGGTCGCCTATGGTAGACATCATTATTAGCACTTTTCCTACAATAAGGAGTGAAATGAAATGGATCTCAACATTCAACAGCTTTTCTTCAGGAATCAACATTCCCTGAGTCTGTTCTATAAGTCGGGTGTGGTGGCCCAAGCCTCTAATCCTTCACCATCTAATCCAGGGAGGCCAGTGTAGGCTCATGAAAACCTGTCTCAAAACACAAAAATTTTAAAAATTAATTAAAACTTAAAAACACACAAAAACAGAAGAAATGTATTTCTTGTCCTTTATATAAGAAAATGAGACATGAAATGGGATGTTCTGAAGAAAGAGAAATCTGGTATTTCCTCCTCAAAACTGGTATAGAATATGAAAAGAAAAATAGCGTTGCTCACTAAACCTAAACCTCTATGTGGTTAGTACCCATAGTGTGTGTGTGTGTGTGTGTGTGTGTGTGTGTGTGTGTGTGTTTTATACAAAAAGGTGTGAGGAACTTTTTTTTTTCTTGGCAGGTGTCCTTGTAGACCTGGGTCTGGAGGAAAATGGGATGGCTCATCAGAGAGCAGAAAAATATGTTGTTCGCCTGGACAATGACATTCAAAGCAAGTTTGAAGTTTTTATGAGAAGGGTGAAACAGAATCCGTACACACTGTTTGTGCTAGTTCATGACAACTCCCATGTGGAGCTAACAAGGTGAGTGCTTCCGTATGAGCAGATCCAGCATTTCTTCCATAGCCTGCCATGAAGGCTCAGAGACCCTTGCACTTGGTGTCTTCCCATTGGTGACTTCCTCCTAGCCATTCCTGGCCCCTTCAACTCTTCTGTCCAATTTATGTTGATTTTCAGTTTCTGTCACTGCTGATTTATTTCAGTTTCAGTCATGCACACTTAGAAGTCAGAGGATAATTTGAGGGAATCGGTTCTCTCTTCTACCATGTGATTTCCAGGGATTGAATATGCATGTACACACAATTACAGAAGAAAATGAAAATAGAATAAAATATGTGGGTTTGAGTTTACATGATAACCTGGCATGTCCAAACTGAACTGACTGAGCAAACCCTAGAGGTGTAACTCTCTGACTGTGCAGTTAGAAAGGCCTCTCAGCTCCTCCCAACCCTCCTCTCAGGCTAGAGGCCAAGGAGGGAAGGAGGCTGTTAGGGATGAAGGTCATTGCAGGGCTGGAAGGTTTCACAGGAAAACAATCCATCTCAACACAGATGAGCTACTGTGGGCTGTGTGACCGAGTTTATATTCAGAAGAAAAGCCAGGAGGGAGAGAGTCCCCAAAATCTGTCTGGAAGGAGTGAGGAAGGATATAAAGGTTTTTTATCATTTAAATCATATTTGTTTTATGATTGTTTTATGAGGCAAGATCTCATTATACAGCCCAGGGTGGCCTTGAACTATCAATCATCCTGCCTCAGCTTCTCACACGATTTCCAGTCACAGCTGTGTACACCCAACTCTCCAATCACAGCTGTGTACACCCAACTCTCCA
>NC_022020.1:4153194-4193863 GCF_000317375.1 Microtus ochrogaster
TCACAGCTGTGTACACCCAACTCTCCAATCACAGCTGTGTACACCCAACTCTCCAATCACATTCTGACTGTGTCTTCTCCTCTCAGATAAAATAAGTACAATGTCACTCCGTGCTGTCCCCTGCTCCTGTAGCCAGTCAGTTGTCACTCCGTGCTGTCCCCTGCTCCTGTAGCCAGTCAGTTGGGTAAGAAAGTTCTAACATGACTTTCATTATTTCTACAGCATGATTTCGGGCTCTCTGTCACATGGTGAGCCAACTCATGGATTGGCTGATCGAGTCATTAACTGCAGAGAAGTTCTAGAAGCTTTCAACCTCCTGGTGCTCCAAGTGAGCTCCTTCCCATACACACTGCAGACCCAGCAGTCTCGAATCAGCTCCAGCAATGAGGTCCACTGGATACAACTGGACACAACGGTGAGTCTTCCATGTCTAGACATTTGCAGTTCTCCAGGAGGCAAAACCTGGCACTAAACATGGCCATGGATTGGTAAAAATACAGTACAAATGTGTCAAGACATCTAATTAACATACATAATGCTTCATTTTTCATATGGTCATGATTTTTTTGAAATGGGATCTTGCTATTTTGCCCTATCTGGCCCTGATCTCCTACCCTTCTCTTCTGAGCACTGAAACTATGAACACTATACCATTATGTGCTAATTGCAGTTATTATAACATTAACGACAATGAGTAGTGTCCTATAGAAGGTTCATTGGGTGGCTAGTCTTTAGGTGAGGAGGCAGGAGGATCAGAAACTCAAGATCATCTTCAGCTACATATCAAGTTCAAAGCCAGCCTGGGCTACATAAAATACTGTCTCAAAAAGGAGAGAAAAGTTCATATTATACACAAATTTCTATGCATTTCCAGGGTTACTAACTTTCCCCTGGTCTATTCTTGTTTCTACTATCCTCATCTTCTTCTTCTAATTTCTTTATTTATTTGTGTGTGTTTGTGTGTATGTGTTGTATGTATGTTGTATGTATGTATGTATGTATGTATGTATGTATGTATGTATGTATTTTGGTTTTTTGAGACAGGGTTTCTCTGTGTAACAGTCCTGGCTGTTCTGAAACTCACTTTGTAGACCAGGCTGGCCTCAAACTCACTGAAATCCACCTGCCCCTACCTCCAGAGTACTGGAAGCCACCATCACCCAGTCCCGCTAATTTATTTTTATATTATTATAATTTTAGTATTAGCCTTGTTTTTCTTTATAAAATAAACTAGTGAATGCTTTAAAAAACTTTCCAAAATTATGAAAATAAAAATACAATAAAATGCAAATAAAAACCATAAAAATAGAATGCACAGGTATGAGGAAAGACTATAAAACTGAAGAAAAAGAAAAGTATAAACAAATAAAATCAAATCTATGAAGTCACAAAACTTACTTAATATTCTGGGCCTTCTTACATGAACGACAGCAGCATGTCGTAATCCCAGTATTCTCTGAGGGCACCCTTGTGTCATAGCCCAAAAGTTACTCACTTGCATGGTGATGATTGAGTCAGTCGGAGGGGGGAGGATTGATGTTGTGTGTTCTGTCTAATGAGGTAGGATGTTCACATTGCATTGTATTTTTTACTTCATTTGAAAACTAATTTTTATTGTAAAAGGAGTTGCCACAATTAAATAGCACCAAAAAACTTAAATGTTTTCAGTTTTTCCCCAAACTCGATAGATACATCAGAAAAGAGAGCTGCTTCTAGCAGGAAAAGAAGGTCTCTGGCCTGTGAATCTAAACAGAAGGAAGACAAACCCCTAGTTTGTTTTCTCTGTGTAGTTCCCATTGGTCCCGAAGGAAACATGTCAACATACCACTAAGTTCCATGGAAATGCAAAGTTGGTGTCAAGTTTCACAGCAGTGTTGAAGGAGCGCCGGGCTGCGTCCCGCCACCCAGCTAGCTTTACACCCAGAATAACTACATGGAAACTGTATTCTTTTAAACACTGCCTGGCCCATTAGCTCTAGCCTCTTACTGGCTAATTCTCACATCTTGGTTAACCCATATTTAGTAAACTGTGTAGCACCACGAAGTGGTAGCTTACCAGGAAAGATCTTAACCTGCATCTATCTCAGAGAGGAGAATCATGGCGACTGCCTGATTCGGCTTCTTTCTCCCAGCATTCTGTTCTGTCTACTCCACCTACCTAATTTTCTGTCCTATTAAAGGGCCAAGGCAGTTTCTTTATTAACCAATAGACAGATGACCCTCCTCCATCACAGCAGGGTTTTCTTTTACCTCCACCAATATCTCTTCACATACACACTCACACATGCACACACACACGTGCACACATGCGCACACACACTCACACACACACACACACACAATGCACGCACACACACACACCCTGTCTTCACTGGGCATCTGCTCTGTTTTCAATCAGGAGGATGTGGGCTGCGAGAAGCTCTACTTTGGCTTGAATGAGTACAGCAAGTCGCTGCAGTGGGGGGTCACCAGCCCACTCCTGAGATGTGACGAGACTTTTGAGAAGATGGTGAGCACACTCTTGGAGAGGTAAGGAAAGACAGCTGCCCCTTGCTTTAAAATGTCTGCTTGGTCGTGTTACAGTGGTTCTTTCTGATGATGCTCGTGCAAACAGCACGGAAGGGCTGTCTCAGAGTGGCCTGTGCTCGTGGGCTCATATGACCATCCAAGGGGAACAAACGCAAACTGGCCTCAGTGGGAGAATCAGCAGCACTTTTCACAACTGTCCCCCTGCCATCTTCACCGTGGGTGTGGAAGGCCACACCCCTGAGCTCTGGCCAGTCTCTGACATTACATCCCTGACTTTGTCCCTGTTTGCCAGTCACTGTGGACAAGTATCCCTAGACAGCTCCCTCAGAGCGAAACTTTTCTTTGGAAACTCTGGCTATTTACTGAAGCTTTTGAGTGTGTTCTATCCTTGGGGCCTGTCATCTGGTACTGACCTTCAAGGCTAAGAGTCTCAATTCTTTCTTAAGAAGAATTCTTTCTGCCTTGCTAGCCCTCCTTTTATTCCTCAGCTCCAGGTCAAACTCTTGTGCTTTGTTTTTCTCAGAACCTGATTCATAGACTCAAAGCTAAGGTAAACTCCCTTCCTGCCCTCTGCCCCGTACTTTGTGTGACCATCCCAGATTGGGGAGGGGGTAAATTAGACCTCCTGGTAGCTCTAGTTTCTTAATACTGAACCTGATTAGGTGGAGTCATCCCTTTAACAGTCTACCCTATCATCCTGGAAATGTTTTAGAGATAAATAAAAACAAGTGAATGCACCCAGTCCAGCGAGATACAGTTGTGTCTGGGAGGGCTCAGAGTGGGAGCCAATACTGTCACGGCTGTTGGACTTCAGCAACCGTAACCAATGCTGTGTCATTAACCTTCACGTGACCCTAGAGTTTCACAGCCTCCATGACCAACCCTGTATCACACTTCCCATGACCCTCGAGTTCCACCGCCTCCAAGAGACACCTTTTTACTTTCCTATTCAGTTCCTTCCCTGGTTTAGAGCATGTCTCTCAGCCCAGTAGTACCACAAGAGTGCACAGCTTGTATTTTAAAAGGTAATCCGAGCAACTTCAGTTATAGATTTTGTAATTCCAAAACCACTACTGTAGTTTAATGCAAATAGTTTGAGGAAACTTCCCTGTTAGGTCCTAATTTTCTCAAAGTGTCGAGTATAAATGTCTGCATTTTGAAGTTACTATTTGTTGTAACTTTGTTTTGTTTTGTTTTAAACATGAGCCAACAAAATAACCCTAAGCTTTAAATGTGGTTTCTTCCCTCAAGCGTTCTGCCCAAGTTTACTGAACTGAAAGCCTTAGCCCAGACTGGCCATCCGCAGCTTTCTGTGCTTCCCCACCTCCTAAAGCCCCGCAGTGCAAGAACACAACGACAGAGACCTGAACATAATGGAGACCCAGTTCTGTCTCCAATCAGCCTCAGTCCAGAACAAGTAGCCGAACTCTCCCCGTCTCTTACACTCATGCCCCTGTAGAAGCTGGAGTGGGTCACTATGGCCACTGTTAGTGCATTCCTCCCAAAATGCTTCAAAACTAGCATGGCTATGCTAGTTTCTTAAATGCCCTAGCTGGCATTTGACCCTTGGCTTTTCTAGGCAAACTCGTGAACATTTGTCCAATTTTAAAGAGGATTATAAAGTAAAGGTGAAATCCCCTATTAGTCTACCTGCCGCTGAGCTCCTCATGAACTGCCAGCTGGTGACCAGGAAAAGGGGGCCAGACTCCTCAGCCCTTTGCCAGGCTCTGGGCACCTCTGCCAACCCCTGCACAGCCCTGCCTTGCTGGTGCCTGCTTTCTCAACCCCTCATGTAGCTAGGGGCCTCTGCCCTTTGGTGATCAAGTCTTTGGATATTCCCTGTCTAGCCTGCAATGCTCCCAGCTCAGATTTCCTAGTCTCTGGCGATAAAAGGCCCATCATGAGGGGGTGCTCCTTCTTCTGCTAGCTCCAATTTTTCCAGCATCAATTTATTTCTTTTGAAATATAAATTTCTGCTACCCATAGAGCTGACCTCAAATTAGCAATAATTCATGAGCTGGCACATCACATTTTTTGCTAGTTGTTTTGTTTGTTGTTGTTGTTGTTGTTGTTGTTGTTGTTGTTGTAATGGCATACATTATGAAGCCCAGGCTGGCCAAGAATTTGCTGTGTCTTCCAGACTGGGCTTAAATTTTCTCTTTCTGCCTCTGGCTCATGTGCTGGGGTCACAGGCATGCTCTGTCAGTCCAGCTACAGTTACCCTTTCTGTAATGTCTGATACACCAAGAATAATGACAGCAGTGTCTTTTCCCTTGCTGGTATCTGAGAAGCGAGCTGGCAACGCGCGGGCCATGTGTCCAGGCTGCAGCATGGGGTTAAGACCTGGGGATTGAGGCTCGTTCACAATTAACCTGCACCAGTCATTGTGTCTCGGTTTTTAATGAGCATCCCAGTTGCCGGTGGGAGAGGGGGCTGTTCAGCAGCAGGGCTTGCTTCTGTAAGTCTGACGTGGGCAGTCTGACAGTTCTAACTTCCCTGTGCAGGTGCTGGTCCACTTTGAGAAGGTAGGGCCTCTAGGCCAGCCCATGGATTCAAGGTTACTCTGCTCTGTAGTCCCTCGCTTCGATGTCCCGTCTGCCTTTTACCATGCATGCCTGCACTGCGTGCTAGCTGCCTGTGCTCTGTCGTAGGTACCCCAGGCTGCACAGCATGGTCGTACGCTGCTATCTTCTCATCCAGCAGTACTCAGAGGCCTTGATGGCTCTCACCACCATGGCATCCCTCCGAGACCACAGCACACCGGAAACACTCAGCATCATGGATGACCTCCTCAGCTGCCCAGGAAAAGGCAAGAGTGGCCGGGGACCCATGCTCATCATCAGAGTGCCCTCCGTGCAGCTGGCCATGCTGGCCCGGGAGCGACTGCAGGAGGTGCGGGACAAGCTGGGACTGCAGTACCGCTTTGAGATCATCCTGGGGAGCCCGGCCTCCGAACTCCATGTTGCAGCTCACTTCGTGGCACGATTAAAGGTCAGCAAAGGACAGGCATGCCTTTCGTTTCTGTTTTCTGGGACTCTTGGATAAATGGACCACCCAGATAACTGAGTGGGATAAGATTGTGCACATGTCTGAGTTTGACCTCCCTGACCAGGTGAACACTTTTCTTAATTGAAACCAGTTTCTGATGATCTCATCAGATCTCAAGTCCTATATATGTGCAGCTGGTCTCCATGTTTTTCAAGCACAAGTGCAAAAAACGAGATGACCTAATTTGCCCCGGTGTTTCTCAACCTGGCTAGAGATGCATCTGGCCCACTACCTTCTATTTCCTCAGAGAAAGGGAAGCGGTTCTCCTCACTAATTCTTTTCTGTGCATCTGGCCTATGTCAGCTGGTGGACAGCCAGTAACACTCCATCTCTGTGCACCTCTAGAGAAACTTCCAGCTCCCTTGCATGTGGATTTCCCAACTTGTTTCTTTGTATTCTCTTTGACCCTTGGTGCCAGACTTTGTCTGTGTCAGTTCCCAGAGTCCTACAGACGAAGGTGGAGCATGATCTCCCAAGTACCCAGGGACTGCCTGCCTGTCAGGCTGTCAGGCTGAACCAACTACCTTTATGCCTGACCCAGGCTTCCCTGAGGACTTTCATAATCTTGTCTTGACGTTAGAAAACATTTCGTCAAATGCCCACATTTCTATTGATGTGGCTGAGCTAGCTACTGTGTATCTGAGTCAGACTGACATGATGTCCCCACTGAATATTAAATGTGAAGTTAAACTGGGTTATGCATAACCTAGTTTGGCATACACTTGTTGAAATGAAAGTGTGTGGTCTTGAAGGATTTGAACCATATGATATCTTTAAGTTCTAACTTGGAGATTAGACTTCTATTTGCTATTCATAAATAACTTTGCAAATGTTGCTTTCCTGTTGTATTATCTAACCTAAAAGGAATAACCCAAGATACTTGATAAGCAACTAGAACAAATAAAATTATCCCCAAACAGAAATTCAGTCAGTAGCAATGATCACATCTGTGTTCACAACTTCTGGGAAAGCGTGGATTTTTAGAAATCAGACCTCCAGCTTCACTAGAGAAGTTTCTCCCAATGTGTAGGAGAATGGTGGAGCTTATGCCCCTAGCTTGAGGCTGTCATCTGTCATTGTGGTCATTCTTCCTCACTCTGGGAGGGTCCAGGGAGCGAATGAAGCCTGAGTGGTGGTCTTTCTATTCGAGCTAGTTGAGAAATGCAGATACTGTGTCTCATCTGTCGCTGAAGGCTGAGCAGCTCAGGCGGCCTTCAGACCTGGGTTTTCTTGTGAATAGATGTGTGTCATTAATCTCCATGTGTGGTGGAGAAAAGTAAAGTTATGGTCATCAAAGGCCACCTTACAGAAACCCTTAGGGTGAATCGCCATGTACTGGTGCTGTCCTCATGGTACCGTTACTAAGACTCGGGGCTTGAGGCAGGCTGAATAAGGAACTAGAAACAGTAAATACACAACAGCACTCTGGGGAATTACACACCTGCAGCCAACAGGGTGCTCTTGGGTCAGCCCTGATTCTCCTCACACAGTCTTGGGTCATTTGTTTAGAAGGTCAGTGGGTTATAAAAATCTGCCTCTCTGGGCCACTGTTTAAAACACGGTAAAGCTGCTCATCACTCATCCCTGAGTGTCAGGGTCCCTGACAATGATTAGGGAAAGGGGACACTGGCTGTGTGCATCCTTGGTGAGAATCACTGTTCTGAGAATGTGCCGTACATGAAGGGCATCCAAGGCAGTAGGGTCTCCTTCAGTTATCTGAGTAGCAGCCAGACAGATACATACGAAGGTCCCAGATTTTCAGACCCTCTGGTCCTTGGTCTCTCTTTGTTGTGTCACTGGTGTGCGGGAGAACACGGAATCCTGTGAAGTGCTCACATCTAAGCAAGACCCTCTCACCAGCTGGCTCCTGACTCCATTCTCAGAAGGCAGGGTGTCCTGGGGAAAATGCAACATTGCTCCTGTTATATGCCCTCATTTTTATATTTACTCCTCTTTATCCTATTATGCATTTTAGTTAATTAGCAACCATTAGAATTTAACCTAGGACAGATTAAAATTTTAGCCTTAAATTGGGCAGTGGTGGTGCACACCTTTAATCCCAGCACTCAGGAGGCAGAGGCAGGCAGATCTCTGTGAGTTTAAGGCCAGCCTGGTCTACATAGCAAGTTTCAGGACAGGCGCCAAAAGTACTCAGACAAACCCTGTCTCAAAAAAACAAAACACAAACAAAAAAATTAATCTTAAATAAATCAATCAGTTTGCTCAACAAGCATATGAATCATCTATATAATTGTCCCAGTAAGGAGCTGAAACTAAGTTCTTGTCCAGTCTTTTATGTTGACTTAAGTGCTTCCTGGACAAAAATCACTCTGGTCTGTAGCTCCAGGAAGCAGCCACTCATTCATGAGTCGCAGTTTGATGGGGAAGCATGGCACAGTGGGCTGCCTGACGGTTACTGGTCAAGAGTGAGATGAGATGTGCTTGCTGCTCTTTGGAGAAGCTCCTCAAGTGATGAAACCTCTGCCTCACTACTGGCATCCTGGCTCTCTACCCTTGGCGGATTCTAGAACCTGACATGCTGCAGGGGAATTCCCACTGTCAGGACAAGCGTGAACCGAGCATGATGGCTGCCTGGACAAACAGCTCCTTGTCCAGGCCCAGGAGGAAGACCTGCCTCTACTGGCATGTGCCAGGGTCACCCAGTGTTCTGTGCATGCTGGGAACTCTGTGTGTGAGTGTGTGTGTGTGTGTGTGTGTGTGTGTGTGTGTATGTGATATAAATATGGGTACCCACAGAGGTCAGAAGAGAGATCAGATCCCGTGAGCTGGAGCTGCAGGTGGTTGTGAGCTGCCTGATATGCCTAATATGGATACTGGGAACTTAACTCCAGTCCTCTTACAAGAGAAGGAAGTACTCTTTGACTGCTGAGTCATCATTCCAAACCAAGAATGAATTTTTTAAAAAAATGTATCTAGAATGGTGGTTTTATTTTATTTAATTAAAAAAGTTCCATAAAAAATATTTGACCATGTTTTCCCCTCCCCCAAATTTGTAGGTAAATAGATAGAGCTAGAAAAAAATCATCCTGAGGGAGATGGCCCAGTCCCCATGTTCTCTTGTATGCAATGTTAGCTTGTGAGCTTATAATAGGCATGCTATGATCTGAATAACCACAGAGGTTAGGTAGGGACCAAGTAAGGAATCAGAGACACAAGAGGAGTTCCCAAGGGAGGGGAAATAGAATATAGTGTTACAGAGAGACAGAGGGGAAGTAGCGAGAGGCATGGGAGAGACGCACAAAGGACTATGGAGAGGGACCACTAACACTGAGGTCATTTGAGAAGCCACATGGAAACCTGCTGTGGAGCCCCCTGATCTGCCTTGATTGTCAAAGACATAGTCCCTGAAGCTATGGATGGTTATGATGTGTGTGTGTACATGTGTGTGCACACACAGAGAGAAAATAAATTGGACATTAAGTAAAAACGTTAAGAATAGCTTGGGTCCTTTGAGCAGTCTTCATTTTCCCCCTTCCCTCCCTTCCCTTCAGTCCTTCCAACAGGGTCTCAACATATATTCCAGGCTGATTCTGAACGCAATCCTTCTGCTTCAGCGTCCTTACTGTTGGGATCATTAGGAATTTTCTAGATCTCGATAAAGCACTAACTGAACCATTATACTATCTCTTGTCTAAGAGATTTCACTCTATTTTGAGCCTAAAAAAGGAAATGTTTTTAAAAAGCATGTTACTTAATAATTATTTTATAATAAACAAATATAATTCACAGTAACTTTAAATTAAATATGAATTATTAAAATAATTATAATAGCTTAATTTTTTTATTTTTTGAGACAGGTTTTCTTGTGTAGCTTTGGAGCCTGTCCTGGAACTCATTCTCTACACTTCGAACTCCTATAGATTCACCTGCCTCTGCCTCACGAGTGCTGGGATTAAGGACATGTGCCACCACTGCCCGGCAATGTTTTATTTTATTTTTTATTTGAGACAGATTCTAAGTATGTATCCCCGACTGACTTGAAATTAATGTAGACCAGACTGGCTCTGAACTCAGAGATCCATGTGTCTCTCCGCCGACACACTGAACAGCAGCTTCCTTATTTGTTTGCTAACACATCTGGAAAGGACCAGAAGTCCTCTGTGTGATCCCCAGCACTGCTGATGCAAACCTGCAATCTCAGACCTTGGGAGGTGCAGGCTGGAGAATCAGATGTCCAAGTTCATCTTCAACTACACATAAAGATTAAGGACAGCCTGGAGCACAGAAGACCATGTCTGTAGCACGAATAATAATAACCCAGAGACAGATATTGGGGTTCAACCTGAAAACCAGAAAAGCAAAGCAGCCAAGTCATTAGAAATCTTACCTCTACCAAAGCTGGGCGACTGCAGACTAAGCAGCCAGAGCCTCTCTCCTCCCATTATATTCTGTGCTGGGATTAAAGGTATAGGCCACCACCACCTGCACTGCTTTCTGCATTGATCTTGTGTAGCCCAGGAAGGCCTTGAATTTACAGAGATCCATCTGCCTCTATCTCCCAAATCGTGGGATTAAAAGTGTGTTACCACTGTCTGACCTCTTGTGCCTTAGCTTTGCCCTTCTGATATTCAGGCAAGCTTATTTATTAAAAATAAATATAATATTACTATACCTGCCTTAGGTAAAAACCAAACAAACTTATAGATCTTTCAAATTGGGTTTTTCTTCCATCACTGATATGGTTGTATTTTCAAGATTGCTGTCTAACTATTAAGATACTACATGGATATGTATTGGTGGTCATGCATGAGAAACTTTGTGGGCACTGTGAAATCAAAGGAAGATTGCAGGGGTCTCCAGATATGAACAGTTGCCTTTCCTTTTGATTCAGCCTGGTCAGGCTTGAAAGACTCTGGAGGCCTTGTACCAACTTGTCAGGTTTGGTGGGGAATTGAACCTAGCAAGTTCTACCACTTATTTCATTTCCTGGTCCTCTTTTATCTTTTATTTTGATACATGTTTCATTAAGATGCCCACAGGGTGGCTTTGAACTTGGCATCTTTTCCCCTAGCCATGTGAGTAACTGGGTTTATAGATCTACACCTACAGAACAGTTATTTTTAAAGTCAATAAATGGAGAAAAATAAACATTAATGACCAGAATTGGGGCTATCTTCATTATCTGCTTGATTACGAGGTTTTGGATGAGTTTTGAGATTCTTTCTCAAGTCCCTGACAACTAAAACCATCCTTTCTCATCACTCGAATCCCAGAGTTTGTCTATTATATGAAAAACTCTAGTTCTCAATGCCAGAGCCAGCGGGCAGGTGGCCTTGGCCTGTGCACTTTACGTCACCAGAAGTACGCTCCAGTGTGTTCCTCTGGCCTGTGGAGCTAACGAATGACGTATGCCAATGCCTTTCTATGCTACTAAAATGGAAGCTGAGGTCCGTGCTCGTAGCAGTGCTTTATGCTGGCTTGGAAGGTAGCAAACACAGTGGGGTGTGCTGCCCACACCTGTGGGGTCAGCAGAGGGGGTGTGCTGTTCATGTCTGTGGGGTCAGCAGAGGGGGTGTGCTGCCCACACCTGTGGGGTCAACAGAGGGGTTGTGCTGCTCATGTCTGTGGGGTCAGCAGCGGGGGTGTGCTGCCCACACCTGTGGGGCCAGCAGAGGGGGTGTGCTGTCCACACCTGTGGGGTCAGCAGAGGGGTGTGCTGCCCACACCTGTGAGGTCAGCAGAGGGGGTGTGCTGTTCATGTCTGTGGGGTCAGCACTTAGATGAAGGCAGCAAGATAAAGGGTTCAAAGTCATCCTTGGCAACAAAGTGGGTTTAAAGCTAGCCTGGACTACATGAGACCCTATCTCAAAGATCAAAACCCTGTCGCAAAGAACAAAAACAACCACCTGTACATGGTCCACACACTTAGGGGAGGTGGTCAGAAAGCTTGGTGTATCTATAACCTGTATCCAGAAACATTTTTTAAGATATAAATCTGAATGAGGAACATTAATGATTTTTCTGTATCTCTTCTATAGACCTGGAGAGGAAATGACCAGGAAGACTGGACCCCTCGGACTTACCAGGACTTGGAAGGTCTGCCCTGCATAGTGATATTAACTGGCAAGGACCCGCTTGGAGAAACTTTTCCCAGGTAAGATGTGATCATCGGCTCAGTGGCGCCACAGTTCCTCAGCCACTTTATTGATGAGCAATTTTAGTTGTTTGGAGGTAACTGTTTCATGCAGGCACCGAAGAAAAAGAACCTCATTCGTTCTTCCTTTCAGATCTCCAGTTCTGGAGTGGGACACAGTCATGAAAAGTGGTTCTGCCCCAGAGCAAGGCAGCCAGAGAGGCTGAGAGGAAAGGCAGGGATGGATGGCTGGGTGGACGGATGGATATACATTCAAATATATATAGACATATAGATGATAGATTGTAGACAGATTATAGATAGATGATAGGTGGATAGATAGATGATAAACATCTTTAGATAAAGCACTTTGTTAATCTGATGTCCAGAGGATCTAGGGACTATAGACTGAAAAGCAATAGCAGTAAAAGCATCAGCTGAGTGTTTCCATGGTGTCAGGCCACACTGCGAAGGGTTCCCATGTGCTATGCCACATCACCCTGATGAGCCAGCCCTGTCTACTGAGCCTTTAGCTTTTAGAGATGCTGGAGCCTGAATCCAGGGCCTCACACATGCTAGGTAAGTTTTCTGCCATTGGTCAACATCTCGAACCTCCGTCCTCTCTATTTTATACTTTGGGGGCGTAGAAGGAGCACAGAGAAGGGTGGCAAGCTGAAAGGGGGAGAGCCACGATGTAAAGCAGACTTAGATAATACTGTGGTCTTCACCATCCCACAGATCGCAGGACCTGCAGGCATACTAAGAACTCTGTGTGGGACACTGTGTCGCTAATGTAGTTCCTTCTGTGCAGGTCTTTAAAGTACTGTGACCTGCGATTAATTGACTCAAGCTACTTAACTCGCACGGCCCTGGAGCAGGAGGTGGGCCTGGCATGCTGCTACGTCTCAAAAGAGGTCATCCAGGGGCCTGCTGCTGCCTTGGACCTCAGTGGAAAGGAGGGCGAGAGGGCCCCCACCAGTGAAAATGACTCTGAGGAGCTACTCATTGACTTGGAGCGACCACAGAGCAACAGCAGCGCTGTCACAGGAACCTCAGGTCAGAACTCTCCTCCAAAACACCCCCAAGGTTTCCAAGGACCTCCAAGGACAGGGACCTCCTCTCCATCTTCAGCCGCTGGGGAGGGTGCATGGAAAGCAGGAAAGCTGAACAGCCACAGCTTTCTCTGCGTGTAACCATGAGCTTGGTTTGCCTCACAGCCTGCACTGTGCTCCCTGATGCTTCTCCATCTCCTTCCAGTTACTCCAGAACATAGATTTGCATAAATACCTTGTTTTTAGGCTAGAGATGGAAGCTATAAGCTTGTAATAGGTGACTTAGTGCCTGGCACAAATGTTTATAAGGATGAACGCACGAATGGTTGGTTGGATGAAGGGGTAGATGAAGGGGTGGATGGGTGGATGGATGGGTGGATGGATGGATGGATGGATGGATGGATGGGTAGGAAGATGAAGGAAGGGGTGGATGGATGGTTGGATGAAGGACATAGGAATAGATGGATGGCTAGTTATCCTAAGTACTTACTGGCAAGTGTTTGTACAATGCAGGCTTTTCAGAGGCTACTAGTTGATTACAGGGCCAAGTGTAAATTTTCTTTTAGTAAATATAGTAAATGCAGCCCTACTTTCAGGCTTTTGAAAATTATGAAAGTAATACAGCTTCATACAGATGTATAGTAATAAATACAGCTTCATACAGATGTATAGTAATACAGCTTCATACAGATGTATAGTAATACAGCTTCATACAGATATACAAAGGTACAAGGAAGAGACTTCGGTGAAGCATCACCACCAAAGGGAGCCATGCATCCCCTTCATTTTCTAAATCAGCATGGAGATCAGCATCACTGGACATGCCGAGAGAAGCACCAGTCTTTCTATGATTCTGATAGCAGTTGTTGGTTGACTCCATACCCGTGGGCCCTCCTGTCTGTAGTGACCCAGGGCCTAGAGGAACATGAGACCCACCCTTCTCTAGGCTGTGCCCAGCTACTCTCCCTCAGCAGGGTCATTTTGCTAGCCCCTCATCCCCGTCAATTCCAGTACAAGGTAACAAACGAAGGGAAATGTCATATCTAGGATCTTGGGATTATGAGGTCAGAAAGTTGACGTAAGGGGATGGGGCAGGACTGTCCCTTTAAAAAAGACTCATTTAAAAAAGAGATTTAAAAAATTCTTACGTGCATGTATATAGGTATACCACATGAGTACATGGTGCCCATGGCGGTCAGAAGAGGACATCAGGTCCCCTGGAACTAGAGTTACTAAGTTGTGAGCCTTCATGTGGGGGCTGGGAACTGAACCTGTCTTCTACCAAGAGCAGGCTTCCTTAGCAGCTGAAGTGTCTCTCTAGCTACCCACAAATGGCTCTTTAGTCACACCCTTCTCCACTGTCTGCCCACGCACCAATAGTGTCCCAACTTACATTGCTCTGGTAAATCCACTGAACATTCAGACCCCAGCCGGGGCTCCCTCGGGATGGTGAGGCTGACATCAGGAGTGTTCCATGCCAGAAACACCGACGAACACATCCTGTGTCTTTCCACAGAATTTATTGCTAACAAACTCACAATGTTTGGTGACTGTAGTGGCGGCAGCTATCATATAATCTGCCTTCCTTGGTTGCCTGACTAATGCAGACTCTATTCTGATCTTAGTTACTAATATTATTCTCATATCACACAGCACACAGTAAAATGTGTGTGTGTCTACAGATGTGTATAAAAGGGTCACAAAGAAAACAGGTTTAAGAGGTTGCAGCAAAGTTCAAGAGGGTTCAGAAGTGGGCTGAGAAAAAGCCTGAATTAAAACCAAACCAGATGCTGGGCCGTGGTGGTGCATGCCTTTAATCCCAGCACTCTGGAGATAGAGGTAGGCGAATCTGGTCTATCAGAGCTAGTTCTAGGACAGGCTCCAAAGCTACAAAGAAATCCTGTCTCAAACAAACAAACAAACAAACAAACAAACCATAGGAGGGAACTGTTGTCAGATCTAACCATAGAGTGTGACTGCCAGGTGAAGGCTGAACCAGTGACGGAGAGCAGGAAGCTTGGCCCAAACCTTTAAGAATAAGGAGGGACAGCAGGTCTCAGATGACAGGCTGGTGCAGGGTTACACCATTGCAGTATTAGGCCAGGCAAGGGAGCAACCTGTACTCTTTTCTTGATCTTCCAGGAAAAAGTTATTGGTCATTCTGTGCTGAATAGGTGGTGACCAACAGATGGTCCAGTTTCTCGTCCCACTCAGGGGCTGCAATCACCCTTCTCCCCTAAGATGGCGAGGAGCACTGTTTTTATATGGAGTAACTTAAGAGTAGGGCACCATGATGTCAACAGTTGGAAGCCCTCCAATCACAGGAGCAGGAAGGAGGCTTTCTTTCTCAGAAAAGTATTTTTAATTATCTTTAATTATGTGTGTGTGTGTGTGTGTGTGTGTGTGTGTGTGTGTGTGTCCAGGGTGGGGAGTGTGCACATGAATGCTGTGCCCACAGATGCCAGAGGCATTGGATCCTCTGGAGCTGGAGTTCCAGGCATTGGTGAGCCACCTCACATGGGTGCTGGAGTTAAACGTGGGGCCTCTGCAAAAGCAGCATATGCTCTTAACAGCTGAGCCCTCTCTCTAGCCCGAGCGAGGTTTTCTCCCACAGCCGGGATTAGAACTGGCTCAGAGAGGGCCTTCAGCCATGAGTATTTAGAGGTTCGTCCACCAGAGCAGGAGCAGGTCTACTTTCTAACTGCTCCCATGACGACATCCCTCCTGGTTTAGGAAATGGCTCTAGATGGGGAACTCAGCAAGGCAGCAAGTGTCACAGTCACAGATGGCTGTGGAGCCATCTGAAAGAGGAGGAAGTGTCACAGTCACAGATGGCTGTGGAGCCATCTGAAAGAGGAGGTGGGAGGACTCTAGAAAAGGAACAACGGGTGACAAAGTGACCTTGTGAACCCTGCCTGGCTTCCCAGAGACAATGTGGGAAGGAAACCAGGGGACACTTCTAGTTGTGTCCCCCATGAGCCACAGCAGCCAGGGCAAGGGAGCTGGAGGAGGCAGTCTAGAGGCCCAGGCAGAGAAAATATTCCATCGCTGTCTGCGGTACCTAAAGCTTTTTTTGTTTGTTTTTTGGATCCCCCCCCCCGCCCCCCATAGCCTTTAACTTCTGACCTTGACACTGGGGAGTGGGAAGCATAGGACGAGCCCCACTGTCCTCTTCCAGGTTCCATCATGGAGAACGGGGTGAGTTCCTCCAGCACAGCTGACAAATCCCAGCAGCAGCCTCTGACCCCCAGTGTCCGGCTGGATGAAGGGGTCTCTGCGAGCACTGCTGTGGCTGGGGAGAGCCTGAAGCAGGAGTGTGACTCCTTGGGCCTTCCAATGGCCAGCAGCACCACCTCCAAGCCTTCTTCGACCTCACCCTCAAGTGCCCAGGCTCTTGCATGGTCAGGGCAGCCCTCCAGAGGCTGCCGGGGTCTGCACACAGCCTTGCCCCCAGTGGTGATCTTATCCAAAGCTGCATACAGCCTGCTGGGATCCCAGAAGGGTAGCACGCTGCCACCCTCCTCCTCCCTGCTACCCCACGCCGATGTGGCCTGGGTGAGCTCCCTGCGGCCAGGCTTGCACAAGGACATGGGCAGCGAAGAGCAGTCCCTTTACTACCGCCAGTGGACCTCTGCCCGGCAGCACCACGCGGACTACAGCAACCAGCCAGACCCCGCCTCAGGCGCTCGGACCTTGCACCCGAGGCGCTTGCTGCTCACTGGGCCCCCCCAGGTAGGGAAGGAACAGGGCAGGCTTTGTCTTGGCTGTAGGGGGACAACAAGTTGGGGGTTGGCAAGGGTGGCAGAAGACCTCATTCCGACCTCAGCTAAAGAGCCAAAGTGTGAAAGAAATCTCTTTTCTTCTTCCTTTCTCTCTCTTACCCTCCTCCACCCTTCCTCAACTAAAACTGTCTCCATCAGGTGGGAAAGACTGGCTCCTATTTACAGTTCCTTAGGATCCTTTTCCGCATGCTCATTCGGCTGCTGGAGGTGGACGTGTACGACGAGGAGGAGATAAACACAGGTAAGGCTGGACACTACGGCCAAGGCCTGAGACCCAAGACCCTCTGAATGTCTAGGGTAGCTAAGCTAGAGTTATTATGAGATTAAAGACAAGATACTCAGCAAATAATCCCAAGTGAACTGTGGCTCTCAGCGTCTGGGGCCTCTCTCCAGAGTGCAGCAAGCTGCTGGGCACAGCTGTTTCATCAGCTTTCGTAGGTGCCCAGATAGGTAAACCCTGTGGTCCTTCCAGCCTGCATTGTGCTCCTAGACACCACAGCCTTTGATTTTACCCAACATGCGGCTACAGAGGTAATGTCGTGTCCCCCTGAGCTCTCACTAGCAGAAGGGCCTCACTTTCTCCTTTTCCCATCACTCTGGTGACGGTTGAGTCTCCGTAGGAAGTAACGCCTCAGCAGCAGGATAAATAAGCTTGCTAGCAAGAGTGAGAGCAAGCAGGCAAAAAGCAAAAGATCCCTTCTTCCATATCCCTTGCTGTACACTGCCATGAGGAGGTGTGGCCCAGAGTTAAAGTGGATCTTCTGGCCTCAAATGATCCAGTGAAAAAATCCTTCACAGATGTGCCTAGCTGCATGGTTTTTTTTTTGTTTGTTTGTTTGTTTTTATTGACTTCAGATGCAGTCAAACTGACAACCAAGATTAGCAATCCTTGTCTCAAATTTTTATAGACATGCTAGGGCCATGGAGACAGTGCTAGGGCCATGGCTCAGTGGTAGAAAGAACGCTAACAGAATCATCGCAGAGCTAAAACTGAGAATTTTGATCATCCACGTCTGGAGCACTGGGAGACTCTGGTCTTACAGGTTAGGCGTTTGTGAACTGAGCTAGTGTGAGTCTGTGAACTACTCAGGGAGAGTAAGGGGAAATACCCTTCCCAGAAGTCTGAAGGAATGGTTCTGGTCCCTTCTACTTTGGGATAAGAACTTGTTTCAGGGCTGAAGAGATGGCACAGATGTTAAGAGCATTTATTGCTCTTCCAGAAGACCAGGGTTCAATTCCCAGCACCCACGTGGCAGCTCACAACTGTCTTAACTCCAGTTCCAGGGGATCTGGCCTACACGCAGGCCCTTAACATAAATAAGTTAATTAAAAATAAAAACAGAAACGGGAGAGCTCATTTCTTAAAAGTGCCTTTGTCACAACGTCCCAGGCTTTGCGCTTCAGAGTGGTGGGCGGGAGGGAGAAAGTGAGTCCACCTGTCCTGTGCCCTGCCCTAGATCCCAATGAAACCTGCGGAGTGAGCAAGTCAGAGCACGAGCCCTGGCCTGACATTGAGACCTTCAGCAAAATGCCTTTTGACGTCAGTGTGCATGACCCCAAGTACAGTCTGATGAGCCTGGTCTACACTGAGAAGCTGGCTGGGCTCAAACAAGGTGGGTATATGCAGAGCCAGGCTCTGAAGTTTTTGAGGGGACTCTAAAGCAGGATTTGGGTGGGGGAGGGAGTAATTCTGTTTTTCACTCTTACACAATGAACACACATCTTGATTTTTAAACTTGCTTATCAGGGCTCAAATTATATAGCTCTTTGAGCCAGGCAGTGGTGGCGCATGCCTTTAATCCCAGCACATGGGAGACAGAGACAGGTGGATCTCTGTGAGTTTGAGGCCAGTCTGGTTTACAGAGTGAGTTCCTGGACAGGCTCCAAAGCTACAGAGAAACCCTGTCGTACGAGAAATAAGCATTTCTTTCTAAGCTTTATGTGCATGCCATGGAGATAACAGTTTCTCATCCCCTTATATACAGAAGTAATAAAGAAATATAAAGTTGAGGAGCCCCGGAAACGAGAAACCATGTCTATGATGCTGACCAAATTTGCGGCCTACAACACCTTCCACCACTGTGAGCAGTGCCACCAGTACATGGACTTCACGCCCACCTCCCAGGTGCAGCTGGTTTGCCCTTGTGGGAACTCTGTTGCCACTATGAACCTTGTATGTATGGGGGGGACAGGGAGGATGAAACCTGAGACTCCTGGCTTCAGGCCCTAGAAAAACAATATAAACTATTACTTAGCAGTTGTCTCTTCCTTCGATGTGCTTCTTAGTACAGGAGCTCACTGTTCCAGGCTGGCTTCGAATTCACAATCCTGTATACTGAACAGAATTATAGGCATGCCTACCGTGCCTGGTTTTATTTTCTCATATTTTGGGCATTACGGATACATCTCAGGGCCTTGAAAATGATTGTTAGACATTCTTCCACACCAAAGGAGGAAGCAGCAGTGCTGATAGTAGCGCCTACTTTGGGAGAGAAGCTCCATGTCATGTCCCTATTTCTCTTCTTGAATTTTATGTCTTGACACTGAGCACCTGGGACCCTGTTGCTTCTAGGCTGTGCTGAGCAAATTCCCCAAACCAGTCACTGTTGTAGCTATTCTTGGAAGGCTTCTAGTTTGTTGACGATTCTTTAAGTGGTGTGTGTGTTGTAGTAATATGAGCGGCGGGGTTGCGTCCCCAGCACCCCAGCCACCTGGCTAGCTTATGCCCCAAAATAATTACATGGACACCGTATTCTTTTAATCACTGCTTGGCCCATTCTCTTCTAGGCTAATTCTCACATATTAATTTAGCCCATTTCTAATCATCTGTGTGCAGCACCCCAAGGTGCGCTTACCGGGAAGATTCTAGCCTACTTCCATCCTGGGTCGGAGCTTCATCGCGTGTGCCTCAGAAAGCAGAGCTCTCGCGTCCACCCTGGAGATGGGAGCATGGCGTCTCTCTGAGGCATCTGCCCCCAAGAGGAGAGCTGTCGAGTCTGAGCTCACTTCCTCTTCCTCCCAGCATTCTGTTCTGTTTACTCCTCCCACCTATGTTTTAACCTATCAGGGCAAGCAGCTTCTTTATTTAATTAACCAATGACCTTCCTCCATCACTGTGTGTGTGTGTGCGCGCGTGCACACACGCATGCATGTGTGAGCTGGTTCCCTCACTCCGCCATCATGGGCCCTAGGGATCGGTGGCAAGCCCTGCTGAGCTATCCCACTGGCTCTGTTCACAATTCTTCAAGGATATAGAAGAAACAAGTGCCTTGGCCTATGAATTATGTGTTCAGAAATTTCCTACATAGAATCTCCTGACATAGTTTCTATGTGCTACAGTACAAGTAATAGATCCCCTCATTTGTGATGTGGAACTAGAATCTGTGGGAAAAACTTTATTTTTTTTCTGAAATGTAATATTTGGGTTAAAACTATTAGGAAACCTTCGTGGATTTTAGGTGCTGACGAAAATTTGTTATGTATTAAATCAGTTATTGGCTTCATTGTACAGCCCATATATAGAGTTATACTTACTCATGGAGACAGGTTCCTGGACACAGACAGCTTTAGCTATACTTGGCTTTTATGAGTCACGTGGTCTTTCGCTGATGTCAGCGTTCTGCAACAAATGTTGGATATGTTCCACTGTCCACTATAACCAGAAAAGATGGAGCCAAGGGCACACTTTTAATCCTAGGCCTGCTCTCTAAGAGCTGAAACTTAACATGTCCACTGTGATTCACAGAGGAGAGTCCTCTGTACCTGGGGCCTTTGAGGAATGCGTCTATAGCAGGGCTCCGCACTTGGTTCCTGCAGCAGTGACAGCTAGAAATGATGAAGCCTTTTCCACATTGCCCCTCAGCCAGAATGTCTGGGGCACTAACTCATCTCAGCTGCTTGTGTCAGAAATCTCAAAGAATGGCCTGGAAGTCAGGAAACCATATACTGATCATTCGTCTCTTTGCTTGCAAATCTAGATATCCGACTCTACCCTTCATGCATTCACCTTTTCCTCTTCTATGCTGGGAGAAGAAGTCCAGCTCTATTTCATCATTCCAAAGTCCAAAGAGAGTCATTTTGTCTTCAGCAAACAGGGTAGACACCTGGAAAGTATGCGGCTGCCCCTGGTTTCGGACAAGGTGGGCTAGAGTTTTTGGGTGTGAGGGCTTTTGGGCCCTAGGTGGGTCCTCCAAGATTCTCACGCCTGAGGGTTTTACTTTCCCATTCTGTTCTCATTGTTTTCCTTTCACAGAATCTAAATGCAGTCAAGAGCCCTATTTTCACTCCTTCTAGTGGTCGCCACGAGCATGGACTCCTAAACCTTTTCCATGCCATGGAGGGCATCAGCCATCTTCACCTCCTGGTGGTTAAAGAATACGAGATGCCACTGTACCGAAAGTACTGGCCCAACCACATCATGCTAGTGCTTCCCGGAATGTTCAATAATGCTGGCGTGGGTAAGATGGGGAAGACGATGGGAATTCATTCCCTTGACTGCATCTTCCAAACATTGCTCATGGTCCTCCTGACCATGGGTCTTTTAATTCTGAGTCCTTCCTTCTCCCACTTTGTAATCTTGTAGACCCTAACATTTTTGTTCAAGTTTACAAAAGTTTTAACTTTTGAGGACCAGTAAGGACTAAGTCGCTGGAATACTGAACACCCTGGGATGGAACAGGGAGTCTTCGAAGAGTGGACTCCCAATGTCCTGGGTGGACATTCTAGGGCCAGAATGTATCCATGAGAAATGTTCCTACGGGGGAGGTGACGATGTATGTGATTTAGAGGGTTCCCTTCTGTGTCTCCTGCTAAGGGCACAAGGCAAGTTCTAGTCCTGTCAAGGAACCGAAGGCATTTAGGTTATGGAAGTATGTTAATTAATTATTGTATGGTAAGCGTGAAACTTTAGCTTTTCATGTGGTATCCAGATGTTCCCCCAAGAATGGAATTGGCACCCTTGTCGTCTATGAGAGGGTTTATTTCTTGACTCTCTACAGCTCTGTCTTTATGTCACTAACACATGGCTTTAGGTTTTGAAAGGAAGAAGTATAGAACATGCACCTTTTGAAAACTTCAGACATATTTGCATACTTGTATGGATTATGATAATGTATGTAACATATAATCAAATCAGAGTGTACATACTTTCTCTAAATAGGAATCACTCTCATGTATTTGGAGTTTTGTATTCTTCCAGTCATTTTGATATGTATAGTGTTGTTTTAACGAAGCTCATCAACTATGCTATAGAAAACTAGAATTAACACCTCCTGGTGGGGCTCTTTGCTGGACTTTCCGCGCTTCTTCCTCTCTGCCCTTCCCAAGCTTTTCCACTGAACTCTTCTGTTTCTGAGTTCTTCTGTCTCTGGCTGGATTCATCTATGTAACAACCTTCAGTTTCATCCATGTTGCTACAAGTGTACAAGTGTCAGGGTTCCTTCTCTGTGTAGCCCTGGCTGTCCTGGAACTGCTATAGACCAGGCTGTCCTTGAACTCAGACATCCACCTACCCTCTGCCTATTGAGTGCTGGGATTAAAAGTGTGCACCACAACACCCAGCTTTTTTTTTAACAAGCCAATTTTTGGTTCATTTCTTACATTTGAAATACTTGATGACATCCTTAGCCTGAGATTCTTTGCCACAGTCCATTAGCCAGGCGGTAGTAGCACGTGCCTTTATTTCTATTGTTTATCTATGGGAATCTAGGTTGACCTCATTACTGAAGATATTGTGAATAGACATGGGGCTGCAAGTGTCTCTTCAGTATAATGGTCATCTCTCTTCTGGATATACGCCCACCAGCGGACTTGCTGGCTCACACGCACTTCCAGGTTCAGTTTGCTTTAGGTAGGACTGTGCACATTTTCTACAATAGCTGCCCCACCAGCTCACAAGAGAGCCCTTACCTCTGCATTCTTGTCACCATCGATTAGTTACTTCATCATGTTTTATAACTATGAACATTGGGCATCTTGCCATTTATTGGCATATCCTTTTATTTTCTTCAATATTTTGTGTTTCTCACTGTACTACCTTTTGCCTCCTTGATTAAGTATATTCCTAAGTATTCTACCTTCCCATGCTATATGAGAACTAAATTCCTGAGACTGTTCTTTTAAATTGCTGAATTCTCTTACAGTTCTAACAGTTTCCTGTGTATTTTTTTCATGTAGCTATATTGTTGGGGAACATCGTTTTACTATTTTGTTTGAGATCATTTTCCCTTTCTTCCCTATGGGCTCTGGCTAGACATCGTTTTCTTGTTCCTGACCATAGCTGAAAAACCTTTGCTTTCTTCACTGGCTGCCGTGTTACTGCCCATTTGTCCTGTGTCCATAGGGTGCTGAGAATGCAAACACAGACTCTTGAGGGGAGATGTTCCTAAGTCCTAGTATTACCTTGAGCTAACCTTGTTTGGGGCTCTTCCGTACACTAACTAGCCCTTTTTGTTATAATCTACATTTTGTTTCATTTTAGGGTAGCCCACTTATAAAATTTAGCTAGTTGGTTGGTAGCACACACCTTTAATCCCAGCACTTGGGGAGGCAGCAGATATCTGTGAGTTTGAGGCCAGCCTGGTCTACAGAGCAAGTTCCAGGATAGGCTCCAAAGCTACACAGAAAAACCCTGTCTTGAAAAATAGTAATAATAATAAAACAAATAAAGTTTAGCTAATTCCTCTAACTTACCACTAACATTTCACAGAGCATATGTCACATGCTGACCACATATAACTTCACCATCACTTCTTTTAGAGGGGAGGAAGCCAAAGCTCAATAGAATTGACTGAATGAGCCTGTCTCTGGCCTATTCTCTTGCTCTGTACCACACATCTACTGTTCTATTCTATCTTTTCCACAGTTCAGATCTAGGATGGGTGCCTGTTTCCAGAATCGCCATAGGTGCTGTTAAACTCTTCATTCATCAAGGCTCTGTCTTCCTCTCTGACGGATGTGCAAGTGGTTGTCTCTAAGAGCAAGGCCCGAGTCACTAATATCATTTGCTGTATGCCGTGTCCTTTGTCATATCAGGGAAATGGAATTTTTGAAGGATATTCCTCAGATTTGTTTCTGGCCGTTCACTAGACTTAAGTGAATCTCTAGTAATGGGCTCCAGGAATCTGTATTTTAAAGTACATTTCCAGTGACTCTTTTGGAGATTTTTAACACATTATAAAGCATCAGACTCCCCCTGATGCTGCCTGACGAGGGTGCTAGGAACCAAACTGGGGTCCTGTCAGTTTCTCTCTAGCATGCCCCATCTCTGGATACCAGTGGAGGTCATGTGACTGGTCTGGGTGAAGGATGTCAAGCTGTGGTTGTCTGCTTTTCAGGTGCTGCTAGGTTCCTCATCAAGGAGCTGTCTTACCACAATCTAGAACTGGAAAGGAATCGCCTGGAGGAGCTGGGAGTCAAACGGCAGTGTGTCTGGCCTTTCATCGTTGTGATGGACGACTCCTGTGTCCTGTGGAATATTCACAGCGCTGAGGAGCCAAGGTGGTGACACTCCAGGAACTTGTGTGTGTGTGTGGGGAAGGGGGTGACAGACACTTCCAGGAACTTGTGTGTGTGTGTGGGGGGGGGGGACACTTCCAGGAAGTAGTATGTATGTGGGGAGTGACACAAAGACCCAGAGACAAAGCATTTTCAGCTGTAGTTATATTTGGGAGTAAAGAAGAGACAGTTCTCCTGAGCATGGTGGATTATAAGAGCACTTAGTAGGTCACTGGTGGTTCTTCTAAAGACAGTGTGTCACTAAGTTCCTGGGCCATTTCCACATTTTGGTATTCGTTAGCTGCAAAAATCTGTTCTGGCCAAGGTATAGTGTTACACACTTAGCAGGCAACGGCAGGATAACTGCTTTGAGTCTGACACCAGCCTGGTCTACATAGCAAGTTCTAGGCCAGCTACATAGTAAGACTATGTGAAAAAACAAACCTGTTCCAGTGCTGCGATTCACTTCTATCGCCAGCCTGACTACTGCAGTGGAGAGGAAGTCATGTGGCCTCTGTCTCGAGCTCACCGCTATAATACAGCTGAAATCCCGTCTTCTCCTGGAGTCCTAATAGTCCTTCACAGTGCTCGGGGAATGCTGACTACTGAAACAATTGTGAAATCGCCCCAAATTCAACAGTGCCCCCAGTGAAATGGTGATTTCCTACCATTACTTCTGTGGATTTGAAATCAATGAAATGATCATATAGTTATTACATGTAATGATCAGAACTGGCCATTTCTGTACTCCTAATCTCTGTCATGTCTTTGTTAACTCATGTTCATTATTCATGTTGAAATACGAGCTGAATTCCTTTCTTCTCTTCCTCCTTTTTTTTTCCTTGATAACATACACTACCAAAGGCCATCTTTTCTGAGTCATGACAGGCAGTGTGACTGGAGTTGACTTTCTTAAATAATCTTACTACATCCTTTACAGCATTCCTAATATATAGTAGCATTGGTTCTTCAGTAACATTTATTGACATTTTCTATAAACTAACTTCATATTTTACAGCCAGCCCACAGAAGCAGGAATCTCCAGCAAGAATGTGTCCTTGAAGAGTGTCTTGCAGCATATTGAAGCCACACCAAAAATTGTCCACTACGCAATTCTGGGCATACAGAAATGGAATAGCAAGCTGACGTCTCAGAGCCTAAAGGCTCCATTCTCAAGATGTCATGTGCATGATTTCATTCTCCTCAATATAGACCTGACTCAAAATGTGCACTACGACTTCAACAGGTAGGTCAGTCTTCATGGATGCAGGCCACTGTGGCATCTGCCAATGGATGTCCACTTCAGCCTCTTCTGCCTTGAATCACCAAGCCTCTTTCAGCTAACTCCCCTGGCCCAGAACTCATTATGTGACACAGGCTGGCCTCACACTTGTGACCCTCCTGAGGGCTGGGATCACAGGCGTCTGTCACCTAGCATGACCTAGACTTGATACTGGAATGTTAGCCACCTGATTACTCAATAAACTGTTGAATCAATACTGATCCATATGTGGACCTATGAATGTCCAATATTAACCTCATATTCATCCTCAGAACTAAGGAGGAAACCACTCTCTCCAGTGCTGTAAGACCCACAGAAGGCAGCAGGCCTCTTGAATTGATCATACCCACATTCCTAAGAAATCTGAAATGGTCAAGGAATGGTCAAGGAATGATATCAGAAACCATAAAGTCTTTTTTTTTTGGGGGGGGGGGTCAAGACAGGGTTTCTCTGTAGCTTTGGAGCCTGTCCTGGAAGTAACTCTTGTTGACCAGTTTGGCCTCGAACTCACAGAGATCCACCTGCCTCTGCCTCCCAAGTGCCATCACTGCCCAGCAGAAACTATGAAGTCTTAATATCCACCCCCAACCTGTAGCTATTAGAATACCCACTGCTTCCGTGCTTCATCCTGCATGTGAACAGAACTGTAAACCACAAGACCTCTGGCTCTCCTGACCACAGGATATACAGCCCTGTGTCTGACAGGAACAATCTAAACCCTGTGGCCTAAAAGAAGCAAGCCCTCCTTCCTTTAAAGCTTATAATGCCAGATGAGTAGAGTGTGGGCCAGCTCTTCGGGGACAAGGTGATGTTTCAGGCCCTCCCCTAATGTCTGCCATGCATTTTTCTGTATAGTTATCATAGTTGAGATGTGGTTTTGATTTAGGTATTTCTGTGAAGATGTTGACTTTAACCTGAGAACAAACAGCAGTGGCCTGCTCATCTGCCGCTTTAATAACTTCAGTCTCATGAAGAAGCATGTTCAGGTTGGAGGGCAAAGGGACTTTATCATTAAACCAAAGATCATGGTAAGTTCTATGCAGCTTGATCCTACTGTTGAAAACAAGCACAAATGTTCTCTTACAAATGGCTCTGTCATTAAAGTACTGGCACATAAGTGCTTTTTTGCTGTGTTAGAAAGGAAGTAGCCCTAGTCCTCAGCGTCAGCTGTGCAGGGAAGTCCCAGAGTTAAGCCTTAAAGATTCCAAAGCTCTACGGTTTGTTTGTTTCCCACCTGCCTCTGCTTCCCGAGTGCTGGGCTTAAAGTGTGGGCCCGGCTGTAAAGCTTTTCAAAACAACCTTTATGTAACCCAGGAGAAAAATACTGATACCAATACTCATCTGGTCCTGTGTGTGCGTGCGTGTGTGTGTTTTTAAGAAAATATTATAGCTCAAAGCTTATAACGAGAATTCTTTATTCCATTCCTGTGGGGGGGGCGGGGCTTGCTGCTAGCTGATCACTGCAGCTGAGGAACTCCTGCCTTTTGTTGTTGAGTAGGACATGAGTCAGCCCAGACACACGAACAGCACTCTAAAGACTTCCCTTTGGGCCCAACAACATATTTATTAAATACAGTAACATTCCAAAAATTCTTGCTTTAACTTAAATAACATTGGACTATTCTTCAAGTGGGAGAAGGGGGAATGCAGAACAAAATGAGACATAGAGCACATCAGGCCACTGCTGTTAGTACAGCAATTCCTCTTTAGTTGCTAGTTTTTGAAAGTTAATTTTGTATTTGTGAGTATGAACTTACTGCCTGCATACATGTATGTATGTGCCCTGTGTATCTGGTGCCTGCAGAGGCCAGAAGAGGGTGTTGGATCCCCTGGATCTAGAGCTACAGTGGTTTTGAGCCTCTATGTGGTTGCTGGGAACCAAACCTTGGTCTTCTGCAAGAACAGCTTAACCACTGAGCCCCCTCTCCAGCCCCTAACAGTCCTTTATCTGGAATTTACCATCATTAACCATGGTCTGACAATCTATGCCTTGGCTCTCAAGTGACCACACTTAGATATTGTGTGCCTAATTTAGAAATTATAATGTATTTATGTATGTGCAAACATTCATGAGTGTTCAATGCTAAGTGTAATTTTAGGTTCCTTTGGGGGTGCTGTATATGGAAGTTATTAGGATGCAATCCATTGTAATCTTAGACATTTCATTCACTGACAGGCACATTTCCCATGACCATCTGATTTCAGGTTTCAGAGAGCTTAGCTCCCATCTTGCCCCTTCAGTACGTCTGTGCTCCCGACAGTGAACACACGCTACTGGCAGCCCCTGCACAGTTCCTTCTGGAGAAGTTCCTTCAACATGCCTCATATAAACTCTTCCCCAAAGCCATCCATAACTTCAAGAGTCCTGTATTGGCCATTGACTGCTACCTTAACATTGGACAGGAGGTAAAGGCGGGACTGGCTAGTCCTGGGTGCCACATCCATTTCTTCCCCATTTTAGTTCCATTGAAAACATAGATGGTTCTAGAAGAGCCAGTAACAGTATGATTCAAAGGGCCCCACAAGAACAGAATTAGCCAGTGCTCTGAAGAGCCTGCCCTGGCAGTGTGGACAGAAGCAGCCACTTGCTCATTTAAACAATGACAAGACTGTGCTGTCATTATGTGGATTTTTTCTAGAGTCTCTTCTTGAAAGGCACACAGTGTCTTTCCTGATGAATAAGTACAAGCTCAGCACCTTTACAGCTGACATCTCTCCTCTTCCCACTCTCAAGCCCCTCAGTTTCCGTCTAGTTTGTTAGTTGCCATTTGCATCTCCGTGTCTGCCAAGCTTTTCCTTTACATTATCTTAAGTCCATTTCATTAACTTCAATAATGTAATATATCCTTATAATGAATTTTTTAAAACAAAAACCAGCCTAGTTGGCAGGATGGTGTGTCTCAGTGGGCAAAGGCACCTGCTGCCAGTCCTGACAGCCTAGTTGGCAGGATAGTGTGTCTCAATGGGTAAAGGCAGCTGCAGCCAATGCTGCCAACTCAACCCTGAACCCAGATAGTGCAGAGAACTGACTCCATACACAAACTCTTTCAAGTCCTAGTGCATTCAATTTTGGAAACTAAATTTAACTTCTGTTAATAATCCTTGCAGTGGGTTACACCATTAACTTTATAAATAGAAACTTTAAAATCAGATGGTAGCTGAGCATGGAGGCACATGTCTGTATACCCAACATTCCAGAGCTAGCCTGGGATACAGAGTGAGATTCTGCCTTAAAACACAAAGACCCAACCATGTGTCAGCACAATCTCAATACTAATAGCAGCTAATATTTGCTTAATACTGAATAGACTAAATTAACAATCAAAAATATTTCTATCTAACAGGTTTTCTTACCTATGTAGATGAGGAACTGTACAATGCCATATGACTTCTAACTGAAGGAACCAGTGTTTGAATTCAAGTGTAGCTACCCCATTGTTCTCTCTTCTGTCTTTCTGCTTTCCTGTAATGCTTGTGGTTATCGCCTATCATGGAAGCCACATGGACCTAGAAATGCTGTTTTAAGCTTATTTCAGAGTGAAATAAATTTACTCTTTCCTATGCATGTTTTTTTTAAGGAATGTGGTATTGTTTTGTTTTACTATTTATGCATATGGGCATATGGACATTTTATCTCCATGTGCATAAATACATGTCTGGTGCCTATGGAGGCCAGGAGAGGATGCAGGACCCCTTGAGACTGAAGTCACAGATGACTGTGTGCTGCCATGTGGATGCTAGGGGTCAAACCAGGGGCCTCTGCAAGAGCAGCCAGTGCTCTTAACTCTCTAGCCCCAGAATGTAGGGTTTTTTAAAAATTTACACACACAAACACACACACACAATTCTGTCAGAAGAATGATTAATCTAATATAACATATGTATAATATATAATGAGAGATTTAAAAATATTAAAACTTAGCTGGGCAGTGGTGGTGCATGCCTTTAATCCCAGCACTTGGGAGGCAGAGGCAGGCGGATCTCTGTGATCTGAACTAGCACTACAAGAGCTAGTTCCAGGACAGGCTCCAAAGCTACAGAGAAACCCTATCTCGAAAAACCACACACACACACACACACACACACACACACACACACCTATTGAAACTTTACTACTAAATAAGTACAAAGTGTAAATAATCAACAACTTATATTGAGGTAGTGTGGCTCTCACCTTACATCCCGACTGAAGAGGAAGGCACTGACTGTGAAATGTCTTTGGTTTATTTCTTTCAGGTAGCCATATGCTACGTCAGCTCCAGACCCCATTCCAGCAATGTCAACTGTGAAGGGGTGTTTTTCAGTGGCCTTCTCTTGTACCTCTGTGACTCTTTTGTAGGTGCCGATCTTCTCAAGAAATTCAAGTTTCTAAAAGGTAAGTCAAATTTAGTGTCTTGAATGTGAATGCTATTGTCACTAGAAGAAAAAAAAATCAAGAGTTGAATGGCACACAAGCAAACAAAGCTTTGGCCAAAGTTTGAATACTTTGATTCTAAACCAGGGCTACTGATAATATTGGGGTAAGATCTGTAATGAAAAAAGATTTTTTTATGTGTGTTTATGTGTTCAAGTGCCTGCAGAAGCCAGAAGGTATCCAACGCCCTGGAACTTAAGGGTGTGAGCCATCTGACCGGGTGCTGGGGACTGAACCTGGGTTCTCTGCAAGCAGCAGGAAGGCTCTTAACCACTGAGCTATCTTTATCCGTGACTTCTTAAACAGACTTTTACAATTATTTATTTTAGAAATATGTTTCTGGTATCTAATCTGGACAGAAGCTAGCTTGATTCTACCTACACATGTTTGTAAGCAATATATACACTCTAAAGTCATTTGACTGGGTCAGAAATTAACAGCAGAAAAATTGCATAATTTTACCCCCCCCCCAGACATACTCTTAGTTATGAGGCTGGCACAGACACTAAAGTTGTCCTACTAGGTTCACCTTACTTAAGAATATCTACAAATCCAGGACCACAAATCATCCTTACAAGATGACCTGAGGTCAGTGATAGAAGACACTCAGTATACTATATGCACCATGAAAGTGGGCGCTAGCTCTGAGTGTGTGTGTAAGAGTGTGTGTGTAGCAGTGGTTCTCAGGTAGAGGAAGGGTTATGTGCCTGAAGAGGCTGTTGGCTGTCGCTGTGTGTCTCAGCAGATAGTAAGCTGGGAGTATGGTAAACACTCCACGGCACAGACTGGGACCCAGCACACACAACAAAGTGCTCAGGTTGAGAATGCCTGCTCTACAGACTCAGCAAACAATGGTCTTGTCAGTCACTATGAGAGAGGCTGAGGCTGAAGAAAAGCTCCTTCTAGCATCACTTTAAGCTCCTCGACACTTTCGCAAAACAACTAAGAATAAAATACCTGTATGTTGGTTCTCAAATGTGGTTAACATCCTTATCAATTTAACGTCTGTTCCTCCTGAAGGTGCTACCTTGTGCGTCATCTGCCAAGACAGAAGCTCCTTACGGCAGACAATTGTTCGCTTAGAGTTGGAGGATGAGTGGCAGTTTCGCCTCCGGGATGAGTTTCAAACTGCCAACAGCAGTGATGATAAGCCTCTCTACTTTCTTACTGGACGGCATGTATGAGTTTTTGAAGAGACCAAAAACAACAAACTGATCCCTAGATGGAGTGGGACAACAATTACTGGGGATTTTATTTCCTTTAATGTACAATCACTGTGGAGCAAAGTGCAACATATTTATCTCTTCTCCAAAGAGCTTCCCAAATGTGACCAAGGTCTTCTTTGGGGCACTGTCCTTCTTTAGTTCCGCTGACAGGACCCAGATTCAGGTCAATGCCACAGTGGGCAGTTATGCAATTACACAGAATGTGCTGTGCTGTGGGAGCCTGAGGATAGAGAACAAACATGGAGTATGCATTGTTTTTCCTACTACATTATGTTGGGGGCAGGGGACCGACCGTCAGCATTAGCCAGCTTGAATGTGTTACATGAGACTCACACCACTGGTGTGGAATTAATTGAAGATTAACACTTGAGGCCTGAACCCTCAGTTTCTCTTCAGCTCTGTACCTTGGTACAGTATTACTCAGGGGTCTGAAATGATAGAACGTAGAAGATATTTGTATTTAAAAAGAAATAGCTTTGTCTTTCTCTGTGCAGTGTTAGTTTAAGATTTATAATATCTATCGAAACCTTTGGCAAAATTTCCACAGGAGTTAAAAGTTTACTATTTAAAGGGAACAAAGAATCAGTACATGCAGGCACTAGGTGCATTCATGAGGGTTCTCTGAGCTTGAGTCCTTTGTCTTGCCCATTCCAGTCTTGAAGCACACTGTGTCTATGAGAATGTAAACAGTGATTTGTACAAGAAGCTATGTGGACAGATTAGCGTTCTGCAGTTATGCTCTGTCACTGTGTTTCAGTTGAAAGGAAGGAGTTGGCACCTGGAAACCCACACAACAGGCTGGGATTTATTGTGGATTTGAACTAGTTGAGTGCTGTGACTCAGGCTAAGCTTCCTTTAAAAGACTTAACCAGTAACAGCTGTCTTACAGTGACACACAAAAATGGGTGGAAATGGGAAACAGAACCAGACACGTTTTCCTTAATTTTATCAGTGACATTTTTCCTGAGGAGTAAGGAAGACTCCGCAAAGCGCCTTTTGAACTCATTAAAATTAGTGGGTAGTGTATGACTAATATCAACAGTAGGGGTATAAGTTTCTATGGATTCCTCATCAAATATTTTAATCAGAAACATTTTGAGAAAATATTCCACACTAATCTATTGAAGTTTACATGTAAATTGCTCTACTTCATGGTACCTTTTCAGAGTTTTCTCAGCCACGTGTCTGATTTTATCTCTAGTTAAGCTGGTCACCTTTCCTTGAATCTGTCTGAGAACCCAAGACTACTGAAAGTCTACTGAGCCTGCACTTATTGCAGTGTTAGCTGATAAGCTTGGTTATCCAGGAATAAAAGTTTACAGCTAGTGAGAAGATGGAATGGGTTGCAGCTCTCTTGGTTCTAATATAGCTACTTATGAGGTTTTAAATGTATTTTAAATGGATAGTTCCTTTTAACCCCATTTTAAATTGTCCCTCAAGAAGGACCCGCCTTATTATATGCTTACTTCTTAACTTTAGTAGAGCGGAATTTTAGCAAAGAGGTATGTTCCAGGGCAGTCTAATTTAGGTATGAATGCATCTAACTTATTCCTGTTTTGCTGAAAGGGTCCAATGCAGGTAATATCAAGAAAGCCACTGTTGTGCAATATTTCAATAACACTATGTAGAGTAAATAAAAATACCTGAAATAATTCCACAACTATTGTGCCAGGGGTAGAGGCCTCTTAGGAGTTCTTACTGGCTTTTTCTTTTTGGACTCAGTTACTTTAATGCAGGCACTCCGTGTTAGTTAGAGCTACACTCTGGAAATTCAAGTGATCATGAACTGTGAACACTATTCCACTCCTCCAAGAGAAATGCCAGAATAGAAACAAAAGACTGTCCATCACTCCAATAATTGATAAGTTTTTATTTACCTGCCTCTTTTTCTCCAAAGCCTAAATAAAGGTTTGGATATTTTAAAGTTACCTTAATCAGTGTAATCCTTTAGTGAATGCTAGGTCCTCTTTAAGGATGGAATTGCACAAGCCCAGACCATCATGACTTGTTAGTACATGTCTTGGTGTGTTTGACCTCTTCCATTCCTGAGGACAGTGAGTTAGAGCAAATAGATTAAGTCACATGGTAATGTACCTGCAGACCTGCTGAACTTTGGCATGCATGACAGTTCACACAGGTTAATATTGAATGTAACCTAAAAAAAAATTAGAAAAGCTGTAGTCAAGTTTTGGCTGTAATTTATGCAACTGCTTCTTGTGATTTTTAGAAAAGGGGGCACCTGTGTTACTTTGTTACTGTAAAATTTTCTTAACCAAAATTTGGGGAATTTCACTCACTAGTCAGTCTACCTCACATTTTGTTTACGATGTTGTGTCTACAGTATGTTGTTGTTCTTTCATTTGGTGAATGTATTAAAATTCCCTCCCACTCCTCACTCTCTAAAGTTTGTTTTCTTTAAACCCATTTTCCCTAAGTTACAAGGAGACATGAGCTGTGACTCTGGCAATGTCTGGTATTGTACTGTGGATGGCTCAGAGATTCTACTATCTTGGCACAATCCAAAAAAACACTTAAGTAAACAGTTGAATGAAACCTACAGCTTACCTAAAGCAGCTATATACACCAAAGTCTCCACTGGAAAAATGCAGACTGCTACATAATTATAGATGACAGACCTATGTAGAAGGCAACTATATTTACTTTTGTGGCCTCAAACAGTTCCGGGTCACTAACATTTATTACTAATTTTGGATTTATTTCTAAATTCCACCTACTTTTACCAACTCATAGGGAAAAAAGGCCTTCCAGCTCTAATAAAGAACATTTATAATAATAGAATTTGAAACAAAACCACTCATCTAGGCCAAAGCGGTAACTATTTTCATGTCTGCTGACAGACAGGGAAGCAAGCTTCCACTACCTGTTCAAAAGTAACTGGCCTGGAAAGTGTAACAACATGCCAATTACTAAAGTCTTAGAAGCCATAAGAAGGAAGGATGCATATGTGAATTACTATGGTGGAAATTGACTCAGCGATCTTTTTTTTTGGGGGGGGGGGTTCTCTGAGTAACAGGCTGTCCTGGAACTCGTTTTGTCAACTAAGCGGGCCTTGAACTCACAAAGATCTGTTTGTCTCTGCTTCCTGTGTGCCGCTACCACCCAGACAACTCAGCAATCTTAACTCTGTGTTAAGATCAACTGAAGCTGTGTTTCTACACAACTGGGCAACCAAGCCAGGCAAACAAGAACCACTAAAACATCACAGTAGTCTGAAACTGTGTGTAACTGTGTTCATGCTTTTGGTAAATGCAGAGTTCACACTCACATATTATCAAGTTGATTTCTCTGCTTTCTCCAATCCTTGCTCAAGAAACCATCCACAATTCAGGCATACCCATCAAAACCTGTGTTTCCTACAATATGCTAGATATCTGCAAAAAGGACCAACAACTAACAAAAATCTGTATAATCTGCAATTATATAAACTACTGAAGTCTGCAAGCAGCCACTGGCTGTGCTGTGACTGCTGCCTCCCACACCCCAGATGCTTTGTTGCTAACATCACAGAGACTCCCTTCTTCTCAAAGGCGGTGAAGACAGTGGTGACCTTCCAGAGTGTTTGTGGCTGTTTCCATGGTTTCCATCACTCTCTTCTGACTCTCTCCTGGTTTATGCTGTTTCAGATTCTCTCAAATGATGGGTGTGCCTTGCAGATCTCTAGTTCCCTTTTCCTACACTAGGATAATCTCATATAAACCTCCAAATAACAGCTTAAGCCCAAACCTCTATCAAACTCCAAAGCCACACAGACAACTATCAAGGCAGTAATTCCACTTGCAAATTCTATAACCACTTTAACTTTGACCAAACTGAACCTGCCCTTCCCCATCAAATCCTCCCAACCCATTTTCTCTGTGTTTCCTTCTTATCTACTATAGCTGTGGCACGTATTCTCCCCACAGTTAGGAGGGGAACGACGGATAGAGCTTTAGTTCTTCCTCTGTTCAGTGCTGCAATATTCTGTACAAGCTGCTTACCGTAGTCCCTTTTCAAGTCCAAAGTCTTAGCTTTTGCTTGTTTGTTTCTTTTGGTTTTGGAGACAGGGTTTCACTGAAGCTCTCAAGCCTGTCCTGGACCTAGTTCTTGTAGACCAGGCTGGCCTCGAACTCACAGAGATCCACCTGCCTCTGCCTCCCAAGTGCTGGGATTAAGGGCATGCGTTTGTCACCAACACCTAGCTCAAAGTCTTATCTTATAAACCCTATTGCAGGCTATAGAGAGGTTTCAGCAGTTAAGAGCACTAGCTACTCTCTCAGAGAACTGGGGTTCAATTCCCAGCACCCACATGGCAGTTTACAACTGTCTGTAACTCAAATTCCAAAGCATCTGGCACCCCCATACAGACATACATGCAGACAAAATACCAATACACAAACACCCAAAAATTCTTTTTAAAAAACCCATAAACCCTAATAAATAAAACAATAAACACTAAATACAGGGTCTGATACACTCAAATGGTAGGTGCTCAGGCTACTATTCTTTTTTTTTTTTTTTTTTTTTTTGGTTTTTCGAGACAGGGTTTCTCTGTGGCTTTGGAGCCTGTCCTGGAACTAGCTCTGTAGACCAGGCTGGTCTCGAACTCACAGAGATCCGCCTGTCTCTGCCTCCCGAGTGCTGGGATTAAAGGCGTGCGCCACCACCGCCCGGCCAGGCTACTATTCTTAAAGAAATGTCCAAGTTGTAAAATTTGATTCCACTGAGGCCAACATTTAAAGCAAACAGTCACTATTTATCCTGCCTCCCTTTATGTCTTCATCAAGCATGGCTTGCTAATCCAAGTAATGTGTTGAGGCTCACATGGAAACGGGACCTGTATTAATAAAGTTAACAGTATCAGAGAGCTAACACTACTTCAAAGTTTCACTGTGCTTCCAAAAAGTCAAGGTATTTATCAGGCAAATAAGGATAAAGATGACTACAAGAGTCTCAACACCAAGGGAAAATGATAATGTCAAAAGTCATACCAGGGGCTAAAGAGATGGCTCACCAGGCAAGAACACTTACCATCCTTGTAGCAGACCTGCCTTCAGTTCCTGGCATACACATGGCATATATACAAAAACCCATGCAAAAGAAAGAAGTGGTAGTGGCCAGGTAGTGGTGGCACACACATTTAATTCGAGGCCAGCCTGATCTACAGAGTAAGTTCCACGACAGGTTCCAAAGCTACACAGAGAAGACCTGTCTGGAAAAACCAAAACAGAAAAAAGAGAAAGAAAAGAGGGAAAAAGTAGTAGTGGCATGTGCCTTTAATCCCTGCATTCAGGAGGCAAAGGCAGGCAGATCTCTAAAGCCAGGGCTACATAGTGAGACCCTGTCTCAAATGATGATGATGATGATGATGATGATGATGATGATGATGATGATGATGATGATGATGTAATGAACAGGAGATTGTTTGTAATGAACATTTGAATGAATAATGCAAAACTGCCTGCGTGTATGTCTGTATGTGGGTGTCAGGGCCCCTGGAACTGGAGTTACAGACAGTTGTGAGCTGCATATAGGAGCTGGGGATTGAACCAGGATCCTTTGAAAGAGCAACCAGTGCTCTTAACCACTGAGTCATCTCTCCAACCTGAAAGAGTACAGTCTTATACTACTCTATAAATAATAAAACAGCCGGGCAGTGGTGGCACACATCTTTAATCCCAGCACTTGGGAGGCAGAGGCAGGCGGATCTCTGTGAGTTCTAGCCACATAGAAACGCTGTCTCAAAAAAAAAAAAAAAAAAAAAACAAAAAAAAAAAAAAAAAAAAAAAAAAAAAAAAAAAATTAAAAAAAAAACAAACTTATAGGGGGATAAAATGTACAAATGACTGTTAATTATAATGCAAGTCCCTAAATTTTAGTAGGTTTTCATTGGCGATATGATCATTTCAGTTCTAAAAGGCAATCTAACTAAAACCACAGCGACACAGTGGGCTGTGTTTCTTTATTTCTTTGAAATTTAATTAAATACTATATTATTAAAATATTCAGGAAGAATTGACAAACTAGTAAAAACTATCTTTAAGAAGTCCATGTTTTAATTTTATGTCAGTCTTAAGCCTAAGAAAATCCCTGAAAGAGCACAAATATTCAACACAACATTGTCTCCGTACATTTATCACTTAGAAAAGGTATCAAGTATTTTATTATTTTATTCTACATTATATACAGGTCATAAAAGGCCACAGCAGTTTTTCAACATATAAACCCTTTCAAAGTAGAGGGCACTATGAAAGATAGACAAGTATCAAAATGAAGTCCAGTAATGAGGGCGTATACTCAGTGCAGTATTTCTGAGGAATAACAGCGCAGACACACCCACCCACATTGAGTTTACAACTATTCTGTAGTTCTTTGCGACTCTAGTCATTTATGGCGCCACATGAGAGCTTCCCACTGCCATCGTCAGGGACAGAGAAGTAAGCAATGGAGACTCTACTGCAAGTTATTTCACTTGGAGCTCTCCTTTTTTGAGGAATTTTTTTAGTATAGTTTAGTAGCTTCAAATTCTCAAGCATGTAATACTGTACTGTTCTTGAATAATAACTCAAAAAACATTAGTTTCCACTCTGAAAATACAATCTTTAAACCTATAACTGGTATCAGCAGATCAATATAAAAAAATACAGTACCAAGCTACACTGGTATATTTCCATATTAAGAACTTCAAAATATACTTATCACTGAGACCATAGTCCTTGCATTAATTTTCAGTCCACTATGAACAATTATCTGCTGCATGTAAACATGTCTAAATAACTATAGATAAAATACAATCATAAATTTCTGTAAAAGATAATAAAATATCTTCTTTAAAAAACAAAACAATAATAAGCTATTACTGCATTGTTTCCAATTTTATGAAAATGGAACAACCATATGGTTGTTTCCAGTCCTGAGTTCATTTGTAATAAAAATGGCCCTAGTTCCTGGTTAAAGTCAGCAACCAATTCTTTCTTTTCAAAAGATGTCTTCTGGTACATTAGGCAACATCTGGATTAGTTGGTATTCTGTCCATTAATAAAATTATAGACCAGAAACTGACCAGTGCCACAGTACTGTGTTGCAAACAACTTTCCATCAGGCGTGGGATCTGAGAAAGCAATTTCTTCTTTACTCAAATATGAGCCATAAATAAAGTTACTCCTATTGGGAAAAAAAAGAGTGGGGGAAAGGGGAGAAGATTAAAAATTAATCTTTCTGTTCACTGAAACTGAACAACCTATCAAATTCATTTAGACAAGAAAGACTAAAGCAATGCTATGTTATTCTAAAAAGCAGAATACCTGTTGGTCTTAAATATTATAATTTGAAGTAGGAAGACTTTAGAAAAGCAATAATTATAAAAAATGTTTGTCCAACATCATGTCATAAAGTCCTCAACAACTCAGAGTTGAACTTCTCAGTCAAGATATCAAACATGATTTCACAGTGAAAGACTATTTCTCAGATCAGGAAAAAGGTATGTCTGTCCTCTTCCCTTCAATAACACCACCAACAACGCTTACCAGCATAAACCGGAGAAGACATAAGCATCCCAATGAGAATGTAAGAAAGAAAGAAAGCACTTTCTTTGGCAGATGATATGATCTTACAAAGAGGAAATTCTAAGGGATTTACCAAAGGACTGCTTAAAATTTAGTAAATGATCTAGGGAGTTAGAGAAATGGCTCAGCGGTTAAGAGGACTGGTTGGTTGGTTGCACGTCCAGAGGTCCTCAGTTCAATTTCCAGCAACCACATGGTGGCTCACAACAATCGATAGTGAGATCTGGTGCCCTCTTCTGGCCTGCAGGTACACATGCAGGCAGAACACTGTATACATAATAAACAAATAAATTTAGGAAATTATCTGAAGGGTTGAGACTCAGATTGATATTCAACTGTGAACTGCATTAGCTATAGACCTGAAAAATGGGCAATCAAACATGAACCTTGAAAACAACCAACTTCTAACACTAGGATGAGCACAATGCTTAGGAAAATAATTACCAAAAAACCTGTAAGCTAAAAACTATAAAATATTTAAATAAAAACCTAATAAAGAGACACCCATGTTTAAAAGTCAGAAAACTCAATACTTTTAAAGTGCTATTACTGCAGAAACTGATCCATAGCTCGTTTCCTTGGAGAAAAATGGCAAGCTGACCTTAAAATTCACAAGGAAATAAAAAGGATACTGAAGAGTCAAAATATTTAAAAAAAAAAAAAAAAAAAGAAAAAAAGAGAGAAGAAAAAGGCTGAAGGATTCATATATTCCCCATTTCCAAATATGCCACACAAAGCTGTAGCATTTAATACTGACATAAGCATAGACACACAGAACATGGAACAGACATGTCTAGATAGAAACCTTTACAAGTACGCTGAGACCAACAACTATTCAAGAAGAGTGCAGTCCTTGTAACAAATGGTGGGAGAATAAGATATCCACATGCCAAAAGTATATTTGCATGTTGTTATCACTTTCATACAATAATAAAATCCAACAGAGCCAAAGCATGAGTATAAAACTAAACTAGAAGGATAAACATGAATCTTTGGGGCCATGCATTAGACAATGGATTTTAAAATATGACAATAAAAGTGACAAAAGAAAAAAAAAAGCATGCAGTAGATTTCATCAAAATGAAGTGTGTGTCAAAGGACACATCCAAACATAGTGTATGATCCTAACATCTGGGAAGTGAGGAGACCAAAGGCTTAGTTAGGCTTTTAACCCCAGCACTTTGGGAGGCAGACAGATCTGTTGAGTTCAAAGTTAGCCCGGTCTACAGAGCAAGTGCCAGGAAAGCCAAGCTGTCACACAGAGAAACCCTGTCTCAAAAAACAAACAACAACAAAAAAGCTGACACATGCTTGAATAGGTTCCTTTCTTTTTCTTTATGTGTGTCTGGTCAGAGAGAGAACTGAGAACACGTTGTTTTGCCTAGACCGGCTGACCATGAGCTCCTCGCACTGTAATTATAGATATATGCCACCTTATCCTGCTTTTACAAAGGTCTGGGGATTTGAACTCATGGTTACACAAAAAGAACTTCATCAACTGAGACGTTTTCCAGCCTCTCAATAGGTTTTTCTTCTAAAGACAATGAAGTGAAGAACTTGGAGCCCTCATATATTGCTGGTTGGGTTATAAAATGGTGCAGACGCTACAGAAGAGAGTTCAACAGTTCTTCAAAACATTAAACTCATCAGTACTACAAAATCCCCAATTATACACCTAAGTATACACTCTCAAAGTTAAACACGTCCACACAAACACTGGTGTATAAATGGTCATAGCAATACTATCCATGAATGTCAGTAAGCAGAAACACACCAAATATAAACAGATGAAAGAACAAATAATTCTACTCTACTATTTGGCAATCATAAAAAAGCAATTTATTTTTTAATGTTTTAAAAAGCAGGATTGGAAAGATAGCTTAGTTGGTAATGGGCAAGCACAAGGACCTGAGTTCAATGACCAGAACCCACATTTTAAAAAAGCCTGATGGCACATGGGCTTGTGATCCTAGCCCATGGTGGAGACTGGCTCGTGGCTGTCCAGCCTCACCTGCTGGGTAGGTTCCAAGCCAGTGAGAGATTCTGTTTCAAAAGCCAAGAAGGACAGCACTGGAGGAGCCACACTGAAGACTGTCCTCTGGTTGCCACACAGAGACAAACATACATACCCATGTGTGCACGCACACACACACACACACACACACACACACACACACACACACACA
>NC_022020.1:4195143-4203898 GCF_000317375.1 Microtus ochrogaster
AGTGCTGGAATTAAAGACATGTGCCACCACCACTGGCCAAAAAGAATATTAAGAAAATTTTCTCTAAAAGTCAATTTTCCAAAACATTGTCTCTATATATATTTCTCTGTTTTTGTTTGGAAATCTCTAAGAGTGAACACAGGTTGAACTATGTTATATTGGCCTAATGTCACAGTTTTAAATAAAAGTTTAATATTTCATCTATTATCAAACATTTTCCTCTTCAGATTAAACAAAAAAGATTTACAGATCTAGTATATTTATACAAAATTTATAGTTAATACAAATAAAACTCATACAGTTATAATTAAGTATCAATCTTTAAACTAAAACTCTAAACTACTGCAAATGATTTGAGTCACACATTACCTTAGGCATTCAATCATGCGAGAAGCTATTTTCTTCCGCCGCATCATGCTAAACACCCATATTCGACTGATCCCACAGATTGCAGGCTCTGGCAATGTTGAGCAGCACCAGGCTTTTTGCCTTTCAAATCGGACTTTTTCTTCTTCTGACCTGATAACTGGAAGTTTCTCTTCTATAACTCGATAGCCCTATAAATGTCAAAAATGGCAAGGGAAATAAAGGTGGCAGTTATCTAGTGTAAATCTAGCTGAGGTCTGGCTGCTTAACAAACTAGCAAATCACTTAACAATCTGGGTTTACTTCCATTCTGACTCAACCCATAATAATATAATTAAGTATATCTACCACTAATCATTTTGAGTCATTTAACAAGGATTTTGCCATCCAAAGTGAACACCACAGGAATGGAATGTGCTTTCCTCTACCATCTGCTTTCTAAGCAGCAAAAGTACATGTTAAACCAGGCAATGGTGGTGCACACCTTTAATCCCAGCACTAGGGAGGCAGAGGCAGGCAGATCTCCGTAAACTGGAGGCCAGCCTAGTCTACATAGTGAGTTCTAGGATAGCCAGGGCTACACAGAGAAATCAAAAACCAAACAAACAAAAACAGCCGGGCATTGGTGATGCACAACTTTAATCCCAGCACTCAGGAGGCAGAGACGGGAAGATCTCTGAGAGTTCAAGGGCAGCCTTGTCTACGGAGCAAGTTCCAGGACAGAATCCAAAGCTACACCAGAGAAAAGCTGCCTCACAAAACCAAACCAAAGAAAAAAAAGGGAGGGGAGGAGAGGAAGAGAAGAACATATTCTGAGCTCAATAGTCACAGTGACTCTTCCTATACTGCACAATTCACCACCACACAAGAACTAAGAACAGGAAGAGAAGGGAAATCAAGAAAGCCTTTTCTGGGAGCTGTAGACAGCTTAGCGGGTTAGAGCACTGGTCCTAAGTTCAATTCCCAGCAACCACTTGGTAGCTCACACCATCTATAGTGAGATCTGATGTTCCCTTCTGGCATAAATTCATACACGCAGATAGAGCATACATACACATAAATAAATCTATTTTTAAAAAAAAAACTTTTCCTTTGATTTATCGAGATTCTCTGATCTCTTTTTTTAAAAGATTTATTTATTATTATGTATACAATATTCTGTCTTCATGTATGCCTGAAGGCCAGAAGAGGGCAACAGACCTTATTACAGATGGTTGTGAGCCACCATGTGGTTGCTGGGAATTGAACTCAGGACCTCTGAAAGAGCAGGCAATGCTCTTAACGGCTGAGCCATCTCTCCAGCCCCTCTGATCTCAGTAAGTAACTGTAAACATATATACACATTATTGTCAAAGAGGACATGACCAATCTCCTAATAAGACAAAGATAAAACTTAAAATAAAACTAGAAAACAAAATTTAAGAGTGATACATGTCTTCAATCCCAACAACTAGAAGGCAGAGGCAGGAAGATTCTTTGAGATCCAGGCTAGCCAATGCAATAAAGAGACTTTGTTTCAAAAGAACAAAAGGAGGGGGGCACTTGACAGATGGCTCAATGGTTGAGCTGGTCATGCAGGGGACTTGAGTTCAGTTCCCAAAATCCAAATGGTGGCTTACTACTATCTGTACCTTCTTCCGAACTCCACAGGCACCAGGCACGCACAAAGAATAGGATCATGCATGAAGGCAAAATACTCAAGCTGGCCCATGCCTTTAATTCCAGCATTAGGAAGGCAGAGGCAGGCAGGCAAATCTCTATGAGTCCAAGGTCAGTCTGGTCTACAAAGTGAGTTCCATGACAGCTAGAACTGTTACACAGAGAAATCCTGCCTTGAAAAACCAAAAGAAAGGAGGGGGAGCAGAGTATAGCACGAAGTTTCTGTCCTGCCTGGTCCCACAGCCATTCAGTCCCAAAGAAACATAGAGAGGCTTATTATTAACTATAAACTGTTTGGCCTGAGCTAATAGCTCAGGCTTATTATTAACTAGCTCTTACAACTTAACCCACAACTCTTATCTATGCTTAGCCATGTGGCTTGGCACCTTTTCTCAGCAAGGCACTCTCATCTTGCTTCCTCTGCATCTGGCTGAGGACTGCATCTCTGCCTTTCCTCTTCCCAGAATTCTCCTAGTCTGGTTGCCCCACCTACCTGCCTCCTGCCTGACTACTGGCCAATCAGCATTTTATTAAACTAATAAGAGTGACAAATCTTTACAGTGTATAAGCGTATTATCCCAGAGAGAGAGAGAGAGAGAGAGAGAGAGAGAGAGAGAGAGAGAATGACAGAACAAATGAGTGTGGCAGGACTACAATAAAATTGTATTTACAAAAACAGCCAGGCATGGTAGCACATGCTACCAATCTCAAGGAGCCTCACTCTGAGTCTGAAGCCAACCTGGTCATATAGTGAGTTCCAAAACAGCCAGGGTTACATAGTCAGACACTGTCTCAAAAAATAAATAAATAAAAAATAAAAAAAAAATTTTGGATAAAAGTAGGCGATGAGCTGGGCATACAACTATAATCCCAGCACTCAGGAGGGGGCAGCAGAGAACAACCTCAGCTACTGAGCAACTTCAAGGTAGGACTATGTGAGAGCCTAATTTTCTATACTATATCTACTATACCTTGCCTAGCCCCTGTTAACTCAAGTGCTAGGAGGATCAATTGAGAGAGGTATTAGTATACAGCACAAAACCTCTAAAGCTCTAACAGTACTCTTAATTCTATACCTTCCATCTCACTGATTTGAAAAACGAATTCCTGCCAAGTATGGTATGCACACCATTAATTCTAGTACTCAAGGGACAAAGCAGGTGGGTCTCTGAATTCAGGCTACACACTGAGACCCTGGGAAGAAGGAAGAAAGGGAGGGAGGGAAAAAAGGAAGACAGATTAATTCCCACCTGGGTGTGGTGGTATGTAACTGTAATTCCAGCACTCAGGAGGACAGCCTGAGCTACTAAGTGATATCCAGGCCAGGCAGTATTACATAGAGAGACTATGTCTCAAAAAGAGAAAAGAAAATCAATTCCTGCACAAGATATAACTCTATTATAGTGCAGAATTACATTATATCTTTATCTGAAATGTAGATAGATTTATTAGGATATTATTTAGTATTACATAGTAATAAGCTAATTTAGATATCAAACTATTTCTAAGCACTCTTTAGAAGTTACTTACCCACTGGATGTGTTCTGCAATCAAGCAGCCGACTACTTTTTTGTCATTAGAAATAAAGAGAAGTGTTTTAGTTCTGGAATAGCACATTAATGGAGCCTGTTGGAAACCCAAATCGTTGTCAACCATCTCTCTGATTTCATCAACCTGCCAAGTAAAGAACAAGACTTTTTTTAAAACAAAGAAAACATTGTATACAGGTGTAAAAAAAAAAAAAGACCATTCGATAAGATGAATATATTATTCCTAACCAAATACTCCCTAAGGAGTTTTTGAGACAGAAGTCTTGTTAATTCTGTTATGTAACTCTGGCTGTCCTGGTGCTCAATAAGTAGCCCAGGCTGGCCTTGAACTAGTGGCGATTGTTCTGCCTCAGTCTCCTGAATACTGAAATCATGGGTGTATGCCACCACACATTATAATTAAAAGGCTATACACATTAAAAGGCTGGAACTCTTTTACATGTCTGTACTGATTATTAACTCACTGATGGATTTTTAAGCACTGGAAGCAACTTGGTAGAAAGAGGGAAGGCACAGAGGTGTTGCCAACCCTAACGGTGTCGGAAACAAGGGTGAGCAGGAGTACAGCAGTAAGCCTGTGAGAGCACTGAGACTTTCTCAGGAGGAGCACAATGTGTATAAATGTAGAGCACACTGAATCTTAGCCAGCAAGATACTGTCCGCCCCAAGCTTTAGTTAGAACTCTCAACAGTAAAATGAAGGGAACAGAAGAAAGAAATTCATGTTCACTATCTGGTAAGCATCTAAAAGTGAGACACACCAAGAACTATAGTCATTTCAATCCAATATCCCTTGGAGTATTATAGTTCTTCATTTTGCATGTGGAAGAAACAAACTCAAAAGTGACATAATTTATGTCAAACACTAAACATCTAGAATATCACGGAGCAGAGGTCTGAACCCCAAACATTAGCATGGCATCAAAATGCTTCTTCCAAGTTCAAGCTACCAAGTTGTAGGCACTGAAAAAAAAAATAACAATTATGAGACAGATGGTGGTGGTACATGCCTTTAATCCCAGCACTAGGGAGGCAGAGACAAGCAGAACTCTATGAGTTCAAGGCCAGCCTGGTCTACAAAGCAAGTTCTAGGACAGGCTCCAAAGCTTACACAAAGAAACCCTATCTCAAAAAACCCAAAAGAAAAAATTCACAAATCTACAGGGACGTGCACACTAATTCCCACTCAAGTTTAAAGAACATAAATAGCCAGGTTGATGGCTTATCCCTTTAATCCCAGCACTTGCAAAGGAGGCAAATTTCTGCTAGTCTGGGGCCAGCCTGGTCTAATTTAAAAAGCAAGTTCCATGTCAACCAGGCTGGCCAGTGAGACCCCATCTGGGGGCAGGGGTGGGGCACACAATGTTGCAAATGTTTCATCTAATAACCATTCATGTCACTGAACCTAAAGTGCAAATAACCTCTAGAGTGGTTCATATTCTTGCTTCTTGTACATACCAGATTGTGTATCCCTTAGTCAATGATGAAAACTCACCCCCTCATAATTTCTAAAATTTTATATTTAATAAGAGCATCTAGAGACATTTGATTCTGGGGAAAACTAAACTGAATACTGGAAAAAGGAAGGCGGAATAGGGAGAAGCCATGTAGCTCCGCTGGAGAAAGATGCTTTACCACAGCCTCGTGGCGATACACAGATTAATGGAGATGGGCTAGTTTAGGATATAAGAGACAGAAATATGTCTGAGCTATGGGCCAAAGAATAGTGCAAATAATATGGTTTCTGAGTGATTACTTCAGAGCTGAGCAGCTGGGAACAAACACGAGGGCTCCTACTACAAATTGGTGCACCAACATGGTTGACTAAATCCATGTAAAACGTGAGAAAGCTTAAAAAGTCATTCTAGAAACGAAAGAACAGAGTTAAACACAGCTTCTAGGTAGACAGCATTTTACTGGCAGGTGCCACAGCTCCTTTTAAGCAAAGTCTTCCTGATTCAGCCATAGCAGAAAAAAAAGTCATCTGGTTTTGAAATGGCGGCTTTTGTGGACAGTGCTGCCAGTACAAACTCTGACGAGGTTTGGCTATGGAATGTTTGAATGAGGTTTGTGACCAGAGTGCTACAACTTGCTTAATGGCAACATAGACTCACTGTGTGTCTGAAAATGGGGCTGTGAGCACGGCTTGCACTAACTAACAGACCTTCGCCCCGACATGTTGGACTGGACAGAGTCAAAAGATAAAGCAGCCATAGAAGCACTTCACATTTTAAGAAATGCTCCTGGACAAAAAAAGAATTGCAAATATACAATAGGACAGATTCAGACATAAAAGAACTCTAAATGAGTCATAATGTTGGATAAATGTACGTAGGCTTGGGAGAGAGAAGAAAGAGTATATAGAGTTATTTAAAAAAATGGTTTTAAAAAGAAAACAAAGCAAAGTCTTTAGAGAGAGAGAGTACAGACAGTCATAGATTAAAGGAGTAAGATAATAAATATTAGAAAGTATTAGAGTAAAAACAAGCCACATAAAGATAGAATATACATTATATAGGGCTGGAGAGATGACTCAGCGGTTAAGAGCATTGCCTGCTCTTCCAAAGGTCCTGAGTTCAATTCCCAGCAACCACATGGTGGCTCACAACCATCTGTGATGAGCTCTAGTGCCCTCTTCTGGCCAGCAGGCATACACACAGACAGAATATTGTATACATAATGAGTAAATATTTTTTTAAAAAAAAAATGGAATATACAGTATATTATGTATATTATTGTGTTTTGAAATTTTTGACTTATAAAGGAGCTAAGTAATCAACATATCTACTTTAAAGGTATTTTGTCTTCAAAATTTGGGTCTAAGGATATGTTGCTTTAGAAAAGAGGTTCTTCTTTTGTTACCACAGAGGATGAGAACCTGTGAAATCCTTCCAGACTAATGTGGTTTGATGGACCAAAACCCCCTGAAAGGTCTCCAATAAACAGCCCCCAAAATTACTTTGCCCAACAAAAAGCAGGAAGCAGTATGGAGAAAACTATGTCCAAACTACCAAATATTGTTTATAAAGGTTTGTTTACATTTAGAGGGGGATATGCTATAGAGATCAATGCTTTGCATTGGTATGGATCTTGGTTATTGATACAAATTTAAGGTCAAGTTTGTTATACTGTATATAAACATTTCTGCTCTTGATTAAGGTATTGTGTTTGTGTAGCTCATTTAAAAATGTAATGTGCCAGGTGGTGGTGGTGCACACCTTTAATCCCAGCACTTGGGAGGCGGAGGTAGGTGGATCTCTGAGTTCGAGGCCAGCCTGGTCTACAAGAGCTAGTTCCAAAACAGCCAGGGCTACACAGAGAAACCCTGTCTCAACACCTCCCCAAAAATAAGAATGCAATATATAATTAAGAAATATAGGTTAACAGATAATCATCTATAATAGTCAAGCCTGTAGTCAGTCATGTTAGATTTTCTAGATGTACAGAAATATATTTCAGACAGATAGGCATTCTTCAAACCTTTCAAGGAGTTCAGAATATGGCATTTAAAATGTTTAAGAACTTAAGACTTTTCATGACAATGAGACACATCTGCTCCTAGAAGCACCAATGTACTTCAAGAGGATGATGGGCGCTGAAGAGGCTCCTTATAGAGTTGGATAGCCAAGTGGGCAAGAAACTGCTCTTGCCTGGACTGCTTGATGGTATGCTCTATGAACTGGACATGCAGGACCCACAGAGAAATGACTGCTGAACTGTAGTAATTAGGAGCGGCGGGGCTGCGTCCCCAGCACCCCGACCGCCTGCATGGCTAGCTTATGCCCCAAAATAATTACACGGACACTGTATTCATTTAATCACTGCTTGGCCATTTCTATCTAGGCTCTTCTAGGCTAACTCTCGCACCTGGACTAGCCCATCTCTAATAATCTGCTCTAGCCCACAAAGTGGCTTACCAGGGAGATTCTAGCCTACGTCCATCCTGGGTGGGAGCTTCATCACGTGTGCCTCAGAGAGCAGAGCTCTTGCCTCTGCCCGCAAGAGTAGAGCATCGTGTCTCTCTGAGGCGTCTGCCCCCGAGAGGAGAGCTGTCAAGTCTCTAAGCTCACTTCCTCTTCCTCCCAGCGTTCTGCTCCGTTCACTCCTCCCACCTACGTTCTAACCTATCAGGGCAAGCAGCTTCTTTATTTAATCAACCAATGACCTTCCTCCATCACTGAACTTGGTGAGATGATCTTTCAGGGTTCCTGCTTCATGAAAGAGTCTGCTAGACATTCTGCAGGACACAGAAGAAAGTGACTGACAAACTGCCAATATAGGCAGAACTGCTTTTGAAATCCCTACTTTGTGGAAAAATCTGCTGGACACCATGGGCCTATAGGCCAAAGATGGATGCTCCAATGATACAGAAAAACTCTGGGTGACTGTCCAGGCAGTAAGATGTCTCTGTCATTTCTAGAGTTTTGGAGGTTGCTTACAATCCACTTCCTGTTTAATTAGGTAATATTATATCCTTCTGGAGTCTTTGATGGAATTGAAGAATAGATAGTAATAATAGATAAAGCAGATATAAATACTGTAACTGTAATTCTTGCTTGATACCTGTTTTGTTATATGTAATTTTACTAGGTTAAAGTTAAAACCTTTTTCTGTTATTATATAACAGAAAAGAGGTGGTGATGTAGGATTCCCCTCTAATATGCTGTGATTAGCATTAATGAATAAAGAAACTGGCTTGGCCTGATAGGATAGAGTAGAACTAGGCGGGGAAAACTAAACTAAATGCTGGGAGAAGTAAGGTAGAGTAGGGAGAAGACATGTAGCCTCTGGAGATACATGCCAGAACTTTAACCAGTAAGCCACGGCTTCGTGGCGATACACAGATTAATGAAAATGGGTTAGTTTAGGATATAAGAGTTAGCCAATGAGAAGCTAGAGCTAATGGGCCAAGCAGTGATTTAAATAATATAGTTTCTGTGTGGTTATTTCGGGAGCCTGGGTGGCCGGGAAACGAACAAATGGCCCCCGACAACACATCTCTAATTGATTCTTACAAGCAGTTTGCTAACAATTCTTTCTGTTTTTAAAGTTATTATGTGTTACTAACTAGTAATAGAATTGGTTGTAAAGCCGGGCGGTGGTGGCGCACGCCTGTAATCCCAGCACTCGGGAGGCAGAGGCAGGCGGATCTCTGTGAGTTCGAGACCAGCCTGGTCTACA
>NC_022020.1:4203998-4212388 GCF_000317375.1 Microtus ochrogaster
AAAAAAAAAAAAAAAGAATTGGTTGTAGGCTTTCCCTAAAAAGCTAAATTGAACAAATGAGTAGTCAGTAAGATGATTCTTAGTAAGCAGTCTGTCATATAAGGTACTGTAGCAAAATTCCTACTCTGCATCTTGAATGATTTTTTATATTTGAATTTCCATTACTCAATAACTCTACAAACATTTGTCTTTGTACAAAGATCAATGTTTTAAATACAGGACAAACTGAACATGCTTTATGCCATTCTATTTATCATTAAGGGCTAATCTGGTGTCTGCAACTGTCTTACTAGGTAAGTGATCTAAAGACATAAAGAGCCATAGAATAAACTCCTTATATCAAAACATTAGCTATACAGATTCAATGCAATGCCTATCAAAATCCCAGCAAAATTCTTCACAGACCATGAAAGAATGGTATTCAACTTCATATAGAAAAGCAAAAAACCCAAGATAACCAAAACAATCCTGTACAATAAAAGAACTTCTGGAGGCATCACAATCCCTGACTTCAAACTCTACTACAGAGATACAGTACTGAAGACAGCCTGGTATTGGCATAAGAACATACAAGAGGACCAATGGAACCGAATAGAAGACCTGGATATCAATCCACACATCTTCAAACACCTGATTTTTGATAAAGAAGAAAAACAAAATATCAAATGGAAAAAAGAAAGCATATTTAACAAGTGATGCTGGCATAACTGGATATCAACATGTAGAAAAATGAAAATAGACCCATATCTATCACCATGCACAAAACTCAAGTCCAAAGGATCAAAGCCAGCCACACTGAACCTTACAGAAGAGAAAGTGGGAAGTACACTTGAACGCATTGACACAGGGAATCACTTCCTAAATAGAACCCCAGCAGCACAGACATTGAGAGAAGCAATTAATAAATGGGACCTCCTGAAACTGAAAAGCTTCTGTAAAGAAAGGACATGGTCAACAAGACAAAACGTCAGCCTACAGAATGGGAAAAGATCTTCACTAACCCCCACATCAGACAGAGGTCTGGTCTCCAAAATATACAAAGAACTCAAGAAATTGGACACCAAAAGATCGCATAATCCAATAAAAAAAAATGGAGTATAGAACTAAACAGAGAACTCCCAACAGAGGAATCTAAAATGGCTGAAAAACACTTATGGAAATGTTCAACAGCCTTAGTCATCAGAGAAATGCAAATCAAAACAACTCTGAGATTACATCTCACATCTGTAAGAATGGCCAAAAACAAAACACTGATGACAACTTATGCTGGAGAGGATGTGGGGGTAAAAGAAACACTCTTGCATTGCTGGTGGGAGTGCAAGTTGGTACAGTCCCTTTGGATGTCAGTGTGGTGAATTCTCAGAAAATTAGGAAACAACCTTCCTCAATACCCAGTAATACCACTTTTGGGTTATATCCAAAGGATGCTCAATCGTGCCACAAGGACATGTGCTGAACTATGTTCATAGCAGCTTTGTTTGTCATAGCCAGAACCTGGAAACAACCTAAATGCCCCTTGACCAAAGAATGGATAAGGAAAATGTGGTATATTTACACAATGGAGTACTACAAAGCAGAAAAAAATAACGACGGCTTGAATTTTGCAGGAAAATGGATGGAGCTAGAAAACACTGAGTGAGGTAACCCAGACACAGAAAGACAATTATTACATGTACTCACTCATAGGTGGTTTTTAAACATAAAGCAAAGAAAGCCAGCCTACAAATCACAATCCCAGAGAACTTAGACAACAATGCAGACACTAATGGAGACTTACATAGATCTAATCTACATGGGAAGTAGACAATATAAAAAAGACAAGATCTCCTGAGTAAATTGGGAGCAAGGGGACCCTGGGGGAGGGCTGTAGGGGGAAGGGGAGAGGTAGGGAGGGGAGCAGAGAAAAATGTAGAGCTATATAAATATATGGACATTAGCTATGTTTTCAAATAATAGGTGTTTCCTTAGCCTCCCTTTCAGGTGACATAATCTTAGATTTAAAGATGTCCAATTGTAAATCTAAAGAAAATATAGCAAATAAATTAATTCCCTTGTGGTTCTAGACATTTTGGACACATACTAGAATACAAGTAGGTTTTTAGATAAATAAAACTCATACCCACATTAAGAACTTTCTGTAAAAGAAAAAAGTAATGTGAGAGACAAAAACGACAATACTAAGTCTATTATTTATAAATGTAATGTTTTTTTCTTTTTGCACTAATGGTGACTGAACTCAGAGATTCACAAGTAAGTTTATGCCATCATCCCTTTCAAAACACCTTGTATGACAAAAGATGCTATGCTTCATTACCTAATTCATTTTTCACTAAAGTAAATTCTATGGAATACTTAAGGCATATGCATGCCTTCCAGGCACTCACTCAATGGATTGGTACTCAATCTGCCTCACATATGTTTACATAGTAATATTGAGCATACTTTCCCAAATGAGCTGTGTTAATTTTTTTTTTCAGGTAGGCTATACTCTTTAATGCTTATTTCTTGTTTTTATAATTGGTTTAATGTACAAAGCCTGCAATGTATTATTCTCTTAACCTTAAGTCCAAGTTTTCTGTATGAAATGTCACTGAAAATTTACCTTTTTCAGGGCATACTTTGGATCTTCGGGAAGAACCATTATTATCCTACCATCAGGATATTCAGCCAGAATTCTTTCTTTTTTCCAGCCCTAGATATAAAAGAATATATTTTATGTATCATACTTTATTCATTCATGTACAAGACAAAAAGTACCCCTACTTGTCTAAAAATTGCAAAACTGAAAAATACATGTCCATTAATGATTAACTAATAAGGCGTGATCAGTCATCTGCTTTGCTAAGTTTACAACATATTGAATACGAGCTAATTTCTAATGCTTGTTCAGAGAGATGTCATACCACAAAATTTCTAATTTATCATTTCCCATCATAACAAATTCTGAAAATCACATACCAAAAACAATCAAACCCCTTAAAGTCAGTGGATCCCCAGAAGAGAAAGGGTAACTCTCCCAGACTCTGAACAAAAGAACTCAACTCTTAGATTTATTTGGAACATGGTTACCTCCACAAATTAACACTCATATTTATGAATGGCATGCCAAAGACCTCCAGGAGGTTCCAGGTGAACTGACTAGCATGCAGTAGCCCAAAATGAAAGAATAGCTTTTACTCTTATTGTTCACAACTATCAAAACCACAAGAAGGAGACTATAAAAAAATATAACTACCTTCTAAGAATCTAATAGGGAAGGAGAGGCTACGTTGTGTGTATCTGAAGTTAAACATACTCAAAAAAAGAGGTAATAAACTCTTCTTCAGATCCACACTCGTGGTGATTAATGAGCAGAACCTGCATGAAAAAAACAAAACAAAACAAAAGCCACTTAAATCTAGTAAGATGGGACTGAACCAGGTTAAAACTAGGAACTCTGAAGTTCAAAATAATTACAGAAAGAATGAGCTTTAACTAGTTCTTCCATTTGTCTTACCCAACCAATTTTACTTTTTTTAAAAAGCCTTTTTAAAAGCAATTTGCAATTATGCTTAGGGAAAAGTTCTTTTCTAGGATCGCTTCTAAAAATATAAAAGCTCAATAAAGAAAAAGGCTATTTTTTTTTGATATACCATGGTAAGTCTGAAAGGATGGAAACTGATTTTCTAAGTTATCTTTTTGTTTTGTTTTTGTTTTTTTATGAAATGGGAGCAGGATCTTAGAAACAAATTTTCTACTAATAAAGATCAGAATACCTAAGATCACGGAACAAAACATTTAAAATTCACCATCTGCTTAACTTCAAGGACAAGTAAAATTCAAGTGATTGATATGAACTAGGGATGGAACAATTATTTCGAGATTAAGAATCAGGCTGGAGAAACGGCTCAGCAGGTAAGAGCACCTGTTGTTCTTGCAGAGGACACAGGTTCGATTCCCAGCAACCATAATGGCTCACAACTATCTGTAACTTCAAATCTAAGAGAACTAACAGGCAGGCACAGAGTGCACACTTACATACATACATACATACAAGCAAAACATTCATACACAAAGTAAAATAAATACGACTTTTTAAAGATTAAAGTACCAGAATAATAAAAAGATCAATCAGAATCACATACATATTTGAACATAAGGTTAACCATTTTTAAAGGCATAAAAGATAACACCTATAAAAATAAAAAACTTAGGGGGCTAGAGAGAAGGCTCAGAGGTTAAGAACCCTGACTGCTCTTCCATTGTGAGTTCAATTCCCAGCAACCACATGGTGGCTCATAACAATATATAATGAGATCTAGATGTTCTGGAACTCACTCCATAGATCAGGTTGGCCTCAAACTCACAGAAATCCACCTGCCTCTACCTTCTGAGTTCTGGGATTAAAGGTATGCACAACCACAGCCCAGCCACATTTTACATTTGATTTGCATTTCTCATGAAAACCCTTGTCTATCTGTGATGAGACTTGAAACTAGAACTAATAGCGGGAGGCAGAGGCAGGTGGATCTCTGTGAGTTCAAAGACAGCCTGGTCTACAGAGTTATTCCAGGACAGCCAAAGATATAGAGAACCTGTATATACAGAGGAACAGAGGGGAAGAGCAATAAAAGAGGCATTTTGATAGAGAGAGCCATGATGGGGTTAGGGAAAAACCTGATGTTAGAGAAATTGCCAGGAATCCACAGGAATGATCCCAGTTAAGACTCCCAGCAATAGTGGAGAGGGTGTCTGAAAGGGCCTTCCCCTGTAATCAGATCAGTGACTGCTCAAATTGTCATCATAGAACCTGCATCCAGTAACTGACGGAAGCAGATGCAGACACACACAGCCCAGTTCCTAGAGTTCAGTTGAAGAGAGGAAGAAAGAATCATGATCTTTTGAGCAAGGGGTGGTCAAGACCATGATGGGGAAAACTACAGAAACAGCTTATCTGAGCTAGTGGGAGCTCACAGACTCTGGACAGACACCTGGGTAACCTGCATGGGACTGAACCAGGTCCTCTGAATGTGGGTGACAGTTATGTGGTTCGATTTCTTGATGGGAAGCCCCCTAGCAGTAGGACCAGTATCTAACCTGGGAGCATAAACTGGCTTTTAAGAGTGCATTTGCTATGGTAGGATACCTCCTTGCTCAGCCTTCATACAGGGGGTAGGGACTTGGTCCCACCTCAACTTTATATGCCTGACTTTGTTCTCTCCCTAAGGGAGGCCTTACCCCTCTGAGAAAAGGATGGGGGGATGTTAAGGAGGGCAGTGGGTGGTCGGAAAAGTGAAGGGAGGAGGAAATGGGGTTGGTATGTAAAATAATTTTTTTAAAAAATAAAAACAAAGAGTAAACACAAAATACACCGTTCATATGTATTCAACTTTCAATTTAAAATTATAGTCTCACTAGATCATGATTTTCCTGCAATATATATTTGGTCAACTATCAGTGGCACTAGGAGAATTTTTGTGATGATAAAAACATTCTGTATCTACAGTGTCCAACATGGTAACTTCTAGCAATGTGTGATAACTAAGTGTTGGGGAACTCCTTCAGCCAATATGCTTTAAGACACCAGCCCATTTTGGGTATGGTCTCATGTACTATAAATGCAGACAAAAGCGTGCATGGGCCTCTTGGCTGCTAGACTCAGTTCCAGTTCCCAGCATACACAGAGGACTGTTGATTGCTACCCTTTTTGTGAGTTTATCCCCCAAATAAATACACTACATTCTGGGCTATTGTGGAACTCTTTTGTACACCAGCAACTAAGTACTGACAACTGTGACGAAGGTACAGTATTTTTAATTTCGTGTGGCTTACTGGCTACCATGCTGGACAGCACAGTTCTGCAGTCATTTGGAAATCTGTCAGTCTTTACTCCAAGTTCCTCTTGTGATCAGTCCCACAATTCCTGTATCCATCAATGCTATATTAATTCAACACAACACACACCTTAAGCCTATTTATTTATGGCCCTCACCCCACAATGAAATCACTTTCCCTATATCTCACCAAAATAAGATGACTTAAAAATAACACTCATGGCAGTAAGATGGTAGGGCACACCTTTAATTCCAGCACTTGGGAGGCAATGGTAGGATCTCTGAGTTCAAGGCAAGCCTGGCCTACAAAGTGCGTTCCAGGACAGCCAGGACTGTTACATAGAAACCCCGTCTCAAAAAACAAGGGCCGGGAAGTGGTGGTGCAGGATTTTTTTTTAATCCCAGCACTCAGGAGGCAGAGACAGGTGATCTGTGAGTTCAAGGACAGTTTTCAAAGCTACAGAGAAACCCAGTCTTGAAAAACCTTAAAAAAAAAAAAAAAAAACACTCATGGAACTAAAAATTCTTCAGCCTCTGAAAGAATGGAAAGAATTCCAAATAGCATTCAAAAGTCAAAATATCACCATCTCACATATCTTTCTTATCTCATCACCTACAAACACCCTTTGCTTCTGTCACAAAGATATGGCTGTGACCCCACAAGATTGACGACTGACATTTGCTGTCTCATTAGCTGTACTATGGTAACAGCCACAGTTGGCCCTCCTACGTTTGTTCTGAAAACTCTTCTCTACCAAAGAAAACAAGTCTCTCTTCTGAGCAGCTCTTTTAACCAGTGCTTTCTGGTCACGTCTATACCCTAAAGAGACTTGACTACTCATTTAAATAGATATATACTTAGAGAATGTTGACTTATCGCTTAATAATTACTTAAATCTGTAATTGGTAGTTTTTCATTTTTTTTCAAGCTTGGATCCCAAGCATACAGGGTGTATTGCACAGTCCTAAAGCATACAGGGTGTATTGCACAGTCCTAAGAGTGGTTTCTCTGCAAACAGCCAACAGATTATTCATCTTCTGAGAGTGCCTGATGAAACTTGAGTTTCTGATAGTGTCTGACGGCTACCTGGCTATTCCTGCTCACTTCCCACACTTTAAAGAACTATTATACCTTAGTCCACCAAGAAAACAGTAGTTTCTAGGACCAAGTCAGAGTTTCTCCCGGAAACACTAAATGCTCTTTCCTCATAATTCCCAATATGTCAGATAAAACACATTTATTAAAATGGTATCAATGAGGCAAATAAGAATATAAACAAGCCGTTTCTCATTGTATTTGACTATTATAGGCATTTATTTATTTGGTTGGTTATTTGATTTCTCAAGACAGGGCTATAGCTTTGGAGCCTGTTCTGAAACTAGCTCTTGTAGACCAGGCTGGTCTTGAACTCACAAAGATCTGCCAACCTCTGCCTCCCAAGTGCTGGGATTAAAGTCTAGCTGCGTATTTATTTTTTAAACAATGTTTTTGAGTTCCAGGCTAGCCTGGTCCCACACAGTAAGACCCTATCTCAGACAGATAGTGATAAATACATAGATAAGTGAGCAAGCCGTTCCTTGTCGCTCGTTGTATCTGATTATTATAGGTGTTTAATTTTTAAACAATGTTTCTAACTGAGAAGTCAGAAGGCAGAGGCAGGTAGATCTCTGTGAGTTTGTGACCTTCTTGGTCTGCATCAAAAGTTACAGGACAGCCAGGGTTATATAGAGATCTTAACTCAAAACAAGAAAAAAAAGTTTCTCATTAATTGATTCACAAAATTATCGATTTGTATTTTTTATTTTGGTGTTTTCCAGACAAGGTTTCAGTTCACATCCATGGATGTCCTAGAACTCACAGTCATACTAGCCTGGCCTTAGACCCTCATTGATTGTCATATCTTCTGCATAGTTAGAGCTGGCATCAAAACATGTCACCACACTCAACCACTATTTCACTTTTAATAGTTTTAACTAGTGAAAAATTTTATTTCCACTTCTTAAATACTATAAATTTAGCATGAATTAAACCAAGCACCAAATCACTTCTCTTCCTTTACATAAAACATAAAATTTACGCTAAATAAAATTAGGTGATTAACAAGTATTTTATAATGCATAATACAAGTGGCTAACACTTTAATATCACAACTCCAAATATAGAAAAGAAGAAAGTAAAGGCCTTTTATTTTTTATTATTTTTTTCAAGATTTATTTATTAAGTATATAGTGTTCTGCCTACATGTGCGCCTGCAGGCCAGAAGAGGGCATAAGGTCTCATTATAGACGGTTGTGAGTCACCATGTAGTTGATGGAAATTGAACTCAGGTCCTCTGAAAGATTAGTCAGCGCTCTTAACCTCTGAGCCATCTCTCCAGCCCATGCTTTCTTTTTTTCTGGGGTGTAGGAGGATTTGGGTTTTTTGAGACAGGGTTTCTCTGTAGCTTTGAAACTTGTCCTGGAACTAGCTCTTGTAGACAAGGCTGGCCTCAAACTCACAGAGATCCGCCTGCCTTTGCCTCCCAAGTGCTGGGATTAAAGGAGTGCGCCATCACTACCCGTGCTATATATGTAGCT
>NC_022020.1:4212628-4218198 GCF_000317375.1 Microtus ochrogaster
GCCACCATCGCATTTCAAAAGAGCAAAAGTTAATGACATCAATATGACCAACTGCTAAATTCAATTTCTTCTCTTGAACTTATCTCAAAATAAAACAATCACTAGCTGTACTCCCTAGTATTCCTTCCATCCATCTGAGGAGTGACAAAGGCTGGACCCAGGTTACTACAGTACACTGAAGCATTACAAGACACCCAGGACCTGTGCAGGTCATTACTACACTTTGTACTCTAAACCATCTTCTCCCAGAACCTTGAAAAAACCTCTGCTATTTCTTGAATGAATTTTTTTCTGTTCCCCTCAGAAGTCAAGAATTTTCTTAAAATTAAACCTTTTAAATAGAGTAGTCTTTTTATATTTTTAAGAAACTAAATGAGTTAGGCAGTGGTGGCACATGCTTTAATACCAGCACCCAGGAGTCAGAAACAGGCTCATCTCTGAGTTCTAGGTTAGGCAGAGGTAAACAGAAAAACCCTGTCTCAAAAGAGGGAAGGAAGGAAAAGAAAGAAACTAAATGAACATGAGAATTAAATACTTTAAACTGAATACAAAGGACTTGTATCTGGTTCACTCTGTAATTAGACAGCTAACAGCACCAGTTTCTTTTCTAGATGCACAGATGTTAACAGCCAAATTGTTGTGGTGCACACCTTTAATCCCAGCACTCAGTAGGCAGAACAGGAGGATCTCTGTGAGTTTGAGGCCAACCTTCCATAATGAATGAGGAGGATAGCCAAGGAAGTTACACAGAAAAACCCTGTCTTGAAAAAACAAAAAACAACAGCAAAGAATGTTAAGAGCCAATTTAGAAAGGCCTAAACTGCAAAGGATAAACCATCAAATTATAGCCTATGTCCATGCACACACATTCTATTTTACTTAGTGAAGTTGTAGGAGGTAGTATGTGTGGAAATATATATGAAATAAGGAATTATAAAGGATAAGCAGAGTAGGGAACCAAAAAAGAAGGTCTCACATAGCCTGGGTTGCAGTAACACTGGAAAAATGATAAAAGGCTCAACCATGAAGGAATGAACATAAACCACTGAACTAAAGCCAAGTACATGAATTTACACAGGAGGCTATTAAGACCTTTAAGTGATCCAGTACCTAGTACCTAATGAAATGAACTAGTGAGCTCAGTTCAGATATCCTGGAGGTCTTATTAATGTCAATGTACAGTACATAAGGTATAGAATTAAAAAAAAATCTCAATTACAGGTAAACAAATTATAACTTTACAAATGGCTGAATTGATCAAAACTGCAAACAAATTTGCTCTTTCCAGAAGCAAATATTAAACAAACCTATTATGCCTTAAATGCATTTATGATTTCGTACTTGAATATAATTTACATTTAACTTTGTAAAGACAAACTCTAATAACAGTAAAGAGTCCCCAAACCACCTATTTGACAAGATATACACTATAATCTCCAAATACAGATTTCAATAAGATACATGAACATTTATTATAGATTGATCCACAGTAATTATTAAAGTCAAAGGAAAGTTTTAAGAACTATGCACAGCTAGGCAGTGGTGGCACATGCCTTTAATCCCAGCACTCGGGACACAGAGGCAGGCATATCTTTGAGAGTTCAAGGCCAGCCTGGTCTATAAGAGCTAGTACCAGGATAGGCTCCAAAGCTACAGAGAAACCCTGTCTCAAAAAACAAAAAAAAAAAAAAAAAAAAAAAAAAAAAAAAAAAAAAGAAAAAAACCTATGCACAAGCTAATTAATACAGTCAGAAAGTTACAATAACTTTTTGAAAACCAATTACACTGAAAAACATAACCCAAGTTAAAAATCCCACAGTAGCAACCTGTTCGGAAAATTCCCTGGATTTTATAATTGGCTTTGTTTGAAAGGAAATCAATATCCATGCATGTCATGCATGCTTTGTATATATTATTGATCTCTAAGAACAAAAAAAAATTTCAACAACTTAAATTTGGCAATTCATTTCATTAAAGTCTAACCTAATTACCTGCAATGTATGCTTTAATTCACAAAGTCTACTTACCACATACTTCACAGCACTTATAAACTGGTTGTGGAAAAGTAGGTGCTGGGTTTCATCTTCTGGATTTGAAGCTGTATAAAGCATTCCACAGATATTACAGGACACTGCTCCAAACCTTTTGTGTCCAGCATCCTATTTATAAAAAACAAACAATGTTTTCTTCCTTGCCAAAGTAACTATTTCTGAACACAGTCTCAAAACTATGTGAACATAAAACAAGAATTGCTTAATTTATAAGCAACATTTAAATTAAGATATCGAAGTCTAAAATCTGTGTGCAGTAAATCTGTGCTCTAACTTCCACATGAACATAAGAGCATCTCCCCCCCCCCCAATCATAGTTACACTAAATTAAAAATTTTATCTAAACAGCTAGTACACTGGTACAAGTCTCAAATCCCAGTCCTTGAGTTTGCTGGTAAGGGAGCCTCGCTGAATTGATGAGCCCCATGCTCAGTGAAAGACCCTGTCTCAAACACTAAAGAGAGAGTGACTAAACACCTTCCAGAATCTGTCCCTCACACACAGGCTCATACCTGTAACACACAGTCCATTTTAATAACCTGTGGACTTGTTCAAGAGCTTACTACATTTAAAAGAACTGAGAAAATATGTATCAATATAAACTTAGTCCAAAGGTACCATATAATAAAAAGTCTATACAGGAAAGCCAATTTATATTTCATATTTAAAATAATTACAAACTAGCGAAAATAATGCATTATTGCATCTACCGGGACCCACATGGAAGAAGAAAAACAATTCCCAGCAGATGTCTTCTGACCTCTATTGTGGCACTATGGCACAGGTGTGTGCATGCTCAAGCACCTGCACACACACACTAAAACTTAACTTAAAATTTTTTGGGAGGGGTTGGTTTTTTGGGACAGGGTTTCTCTGTGTAGCCATGGCTGTTGCCCAGCAGTAATGGTGCACACCTTTAATCCCAATACTTGGGAGGAAAGGGCAGGTAGATCTATGATAGAGGCCAATCTGGTCTACGGAACAAGTTCCAGGAGAGGCTGCAAAGTTACACACAGAAACCCTGTCTTGAAAAAAAAGCAACTAGCCAGGCCACAGTGGTGCACACCTTTAATCCAAGCACCCAGGAGGCAGAGGTAGCAAGATTTCTGTGAGTTCAAGATCAGCCTGGTCTACAAGAGCTAGTTCCAGGACAGGATCCAAAGCTACAGAAAAACCCTGTCTCATAAACCGAAAAGAAAAGAAAAAGAAAAAGAAAATAAACAAACAAATAAATAAGAAGGGGGTGGGGGGAGTTAACCCTGGCTGTCCTCAAACATGCTTTATAGACTAGGCTGTCCTCGAACTCAAAAGACATCCACTTGCCTCTGCCTCCTAAGTGCTATGATTAAAGGCATGCACCTCCACCACCTAGGTGGTAGTACCTGTTTAATTCACACTATTAGACAATCTCTCAAACTTTTTTCATTGCAAAACTAAGCTCTACATCTATTGGACAGTAACTTCCTATTCTCCCATCCCTTCAAATCTCTAGCGGTCGCCATCCTACTTTCTTGGCACCTCGGTGAGTAAAATCCCATGGTCTTTTTCATGACTGACTTACTTCACACAACATATGGCCTTCAAGGCTAATCCGTGCTGCACAAGTATAGGAATCTCTCTTAAGTCTGATAAGTAACCACTATGATTATACAATCATCTACCAATGGACAGCCAAGTTTCTACTATCCTTTGGCACTGTATGGACATGTTATACAAACAGTTATATGTACTAAGTTTCAAGTCATTTTAATATTTAAATAAACTTCTGGGAGGAGATAGTGCTCAAGCTACTCATATTATTATTATGGGAAGAGGAGACTATAATAACACCAGGAATGCATTCTATAATAAAAATTATAATGATCAGCCGGGCGATGGTGGTGCACACCTTTAATCCCAGCACTCGGGAGGCAGAGGCAGGCGGATCTCTGTGAGTTCGAGACCAGCCTGGTCTACAGAGCTAGTTCCAGGACAGGCTCCAAAGCCACAGAGAAACCCTGTCTCGAAAAACCAAAATAAAATAAAATAAAAAATTATAATGATCAAGAAAGAATTAATTTGTACTTTAAGAACATTGTACTGGATTGTTGTACACTCTTTAATCCCAGCACTCAGGAGGCAGAGGCAGGCAGATCTCTAAATTTGAGGCCAGCCTGGTCTACAAAGCAAGTCCAGGACAGCCAGGACTGCAAAAGGAAACCCTGTCTGGTGGGAGTAAAAGAAAAAGAAAAAAGAATCTTATATAAATAATTCATTTACAACCACACTTATTGGTAATAGCAATAGTAAGTTGTATACTTACTATGATCAGCTGTTTTTCATCCACTTTCTCGGATTCTTTCAGTCTCAAGGCCTTTGGAATTGTTATCTCCAAATGAGAATTATACTTTAGCTGAGAATGATTTGATGCTATATCTCTTTAAAAAAATTATTAGATATTATATACCTATATAATGTCAATCATTAAAGACAAGAACTCATTTCTAACAAAAAAATTTCAATTTCAAGGAGGAAAAAAGATAACCTTTTAAAAATCAAAGTGAGCGGGCTGAGCAGTAGTGACTGAGCGGTGGTGGCGCGTGCCTTTAATCCCAGCACTCAGGAGGCAGAGGTAGGCGGCATCTTGTGCTAGTAGGCAGCTTGTTCAGGCAGCAGACACATCAAACCCAGGTACCCAAAGAGCCACTTGAGAGCAACGAGCATGATGAGATGTGTTGCTTGAGGTGGAGTGCTGGAGGGCACGCTGCAGTACCCAGAGTCTGGTCGTCTTTCCCCCATCAGGCATTGGATCCCCAAAATGCTTCTGACTGACAGAGGAAACCCAAAAATAACCTTGCTAGCACCCATGCTGGCATTGTGTGACTGTATCTATAGTGATACAATCTGTTAACTATTTATGCCATAACATGTGACCCAGATCTCCTCCAATGGCACACAGAACACAATGATTTTGAACCCGTGTATATTTTTTTTCCTCATTAAAAGTTCGAAACCAAAAAGAAGGGGGTGGGAAAGAGAAAAAAAGAAAGAAATCCTGGCATTTGCAGCCACACATATATGCCTGGAGGATATTGCGTTACATGAAATTATCAAGGGCAGAAAGTAAATAACTGTAAAATCTCACATTTGGAAGGTAAAGGTTAACCTCAAAAAATAGTAAGTTGCCAAAGCTAAAAAGTGAAAAAGGAGACTGTTGTCAGACTGGAGCGGCTGCAGCTGAAAAGAAGAAATAACTTCTAATATTCATAGTATATAGGGCAACTGTGTCTTTCAAAATAGCTCTGATATTGCTTCCTACACAGAGAAATGACATGTTTGAGGTGGTGACTATGCTAGTTACTCTCATTCAATCATTATACGAGATACCTACATTGAAAGAGCACAGTGTATCTCATAAGCATGCATTATTACATCAATTATAAACTTTTAAGTCAAAGCCAGGATCTGTGTAAGTTCGAGGCCAGGACAGCCAGAGCTACAGAGAGAAACCCTGTCTTCAAAAAAAAAACAAAAAGAAAA
>NC_022020.1:4218298-4254454 GCF_000317375.1 Microtus ochrogaster
AAAAAAAAAAAAAAAAAACAAAAAAAATGCTCAAAAGGAAAAGAAAGCTACTAATTATCAAGAAACAAAACTGCGGGGTCTACTGTTGCTTGAATGTCTTAGGTTTTGTAGTTTTAGGCACCTAAATTCTTAAAGACTATTTGGTGGTCAGGCAAGTAAGTCAGACTCATTCACTTTCCTTTCCTTAAAGCGCTCTCACACATCTATACCATCCAGTGTTTCAAAGAGTGAAGGGAAACAACTCTTACTACTGCTGGCAGCATAAATCAGAACAACTGTGAAAAGAGATGAGCTGGGAAGTCATGCCACATATATACTCACCAAGTGGGCAAAACTTATGTCTTCACTGAATAAGCTGTCACTATTGTTTAACAGAAAAAAGCTACCGACAAGCAGAATGTCGATTAAATAGATAGCTACTGAAGAAACCAAGAAATGCGCTCACAAGGAAATCAAAACAAAATTTAGAGGTAGGAAAGTAATATGCTCAGAACACATTAGCTTTAAAAGAATTTTTTAAACTTGACAGTGATAGCACATAACTTTAATCCCAGCACTCGGGAGGCAGTCAGGTAGATTTCTGTGAGTTCAAAGCCAGCCTAGTCTACAGAGCTAGTTCCAAGACAGAGAAACCCTGTCTTGAAAAAACAAAAAAACAAAACAAAACAAAAAGAACTTTTTAAAAAGGTTACTACTTGAATAGGCACAGAAAAAGTTAAAGGACACTGGAATACCTTTAAACCCAGCACTTTAAAGGAGGCAAAAGAAGGTAGAACTCTGAGTTCAAGGTCAGCCTGGTCTAAACTGTAGATCCAGGACAACCAGGGCTACACAGAGAAAGGAGCAGGGTGGGGGGTGTGGAAAAGAAGGAAGAAAAACAAAAATTTTCAATAGCACCAAAATGAAAAATGTGAATAAATTATGATTACTAGGGTTGGGTTGCTAAATAACAAATCTAAGAACTCTCAAGTACAATTTCTTAAATGAAAGTGATGCCTTACCTGTGCTTGCTGTTGATGGACGCTTCATTACTAAGTACACTATGGGGCTGCTTAGGAGCTGAGCCTGTGAGTTAATAAAGCACATGAAACGTACAGTGAACTTATTTTTAAAATGAATGAGTGAGTATTTAATGCCTGCATGAATGTCTAGACCCTCAGAGGCCAGAAGAGAGCATCATATCCTCTGGGACTGGAATTACAGATAGTTCTGAGCCACTATGTGGGTGCTGGAAATTGAACCTGGATTCTCTAAGAAGAGCCAGTGCTCTTAACTGTTGAATCGTCTCTCCTGCCCTATGAAGTTGATAAAAGAAGCCATGAATGTGAAAAAGAGCATGGAGGAGTATATAGGAGGGTTGGAGAAAGGAAATGGAAAAAATGACATAATTATAATCTCAAAATAAAATTTAAAATAAACAACTAATAAAATTAAAACCACCCTTTTGGAAATCACCTTTCAAACTGAGGCAGAAAGCTTTGCACTATAAAGTCAGACTAAAAAGAATGCAAAGAGGTCTAGTAGATTTAGCTCTTTTTTTGTTTTTTGGTGGGTTTTTTGTTGTTGTTGTTGTTGTAACTTTTTCAAGACAGGGTTTCTCTATACAGCCCTGGCTGTCCTGGGAATTCACTCTTGTAGACCAGGCTGGCCTTGAACTCAGAGATCTACCTGCCTCTGCAAGCTGGGATTATAGGTGTGCGCCAGCACCCAACTCAGAGACCCACCTCCTGCTGGGATTACAGGTGTGCGCCACCACAACCCGCCTCCCTTTATCTCTAAATTCCATCAATCATTAACAAATATTAATAAAAGAAATTTGCTCAATGGCTACATGACTAAACTCTAAACAGAAATAAAAACATTTTATTTAAATTTTGGGGAGTTTTTGTTTTGTTATAGTTTTTGGTTTTTTTGAGATGGGGTTTCTTTGTGTAGCTTTGGAGCCTACCCGTAGGATCAGACTGGCCTTGAACTCACAGAGATCCATCTGCCTCTGCCTCCCAAGGGCTGGGATTAAAGGGTATGTGCCATCACCACCCAGGTAAAATTTTATTTTTTAGAATGTTAACTATAGAAATAATTAAACTCAATTAAGGTTCTAGATCCTCTGTTGCTTCATTTGACATAGGTGAGTAAACATCTATCCAACAGTTCACATAATATTGAAACTCAAAAGGTTAGTAAGCTTTTGTGGGGGGGGGGTGCACACCTTTCATCCTAACACGTGGGAGGCAGAGTCAGGCAGATCTATGAGTTCAAAGCCAGCCTCGTCTACAGATTGAGTTCCAGGAGAGCCAGAAAAACACAGAGAAACCCTGTCTCTGAAAAAATGAAATAAAATAAAATAGAGCTTTTGTACAGTGTAAGTGGAAAATATGAAACATAGATAAACTTTTAATTCAAAGACAGACGCGCTGAGTACTGAGGGTTAAAGAGAAAAACCCACAAGGGTAAAGCACAAATAGATAAAATCTAAGAAATAAGCATATACCCTCAACTTAAGTAATTCATTAAGGAATCCTTCTCTACAGAATTCAAGAAAGGAGCTACCGAAACAAAAGAACGTTAAGTAGGCACACAAAAGAGAGCCATTTAAGTACTCCCCCAATAGAAGCAATTCCCCTGAAAGAATTAATGATAACCACAATTTCAAAACTACACTAAGAAAGTAGGGTGGTCATGGTGGTTCCAGGACTCAGGAGGCAGAGGCAGGTGGATCTCTGAGTTAGAAGCCAGCTAAAAACCAAAACAAAAACCATAACAATGGTTAACAGACCTATTTCACATAAAAGTTTTCTCTTAACAGTAATAAACAGACCATTTAATATTGTAAAGTACAAATAAGAAATGTCAAAGTATTACCTGGAAATTTTCTGTCTCCATCAATCTTTGCTTGACTGGGAAGAGTTGAAGCAGCAGTGTCTTCTAATGCGTTCTTCTCCACCTTAGATACCGAACATAAGCTGAAATTCTGAACACATATGCCAACATTTTTAAGTCAGTCTCTGGGATTTATTCTAATACATTTCCAGCAAATTCTGACTACTAAAAATGTTTTTGTAGCAATACTTCATAATTGGAGTAATTCTCATAGATATGCCTAAAGTTAGTTGTTCATTATATTGCAAAAAATTACCATCTTAGTATCAGTTACCATTAATACCAATGCTAAATTTAAAACAGTTTACCGGATCTTTAATCCCAGCACTCAGGAGGCAGAGGCAGCCAGATTTGTTAGTTCAAGTCCATCCTGGTCTACATAGGACAGCAAGGGCTACATAATGAGTCCCTATTTCAAAACACCAAAAAGCCCAACACACACACACACACACACACATTAAAATGACAGTATTTTTATGTGAAGGAGCAAGTAAAATATATTAACACCAATTTCCCGTTTCTTTCTGCTCCATTAATTTGACTAGGTAATCTATATGCTTCACATTAAATTTCTATATTGACCTGACCAGCCTAGAGTAATATTTTCCTTTATTAAACTTGAACCTGAAACAGCAGTGGCAACCCACACCTGTGAATCAGCATCAGAGGTCAGACAGAGAGAGCCCCACAGCAGCCTGCTAGAGAAACAGCTACCCTGCTGCATCACAGCTAGAGGAGCAACCGCCAGAGCTATGGCCCCACTTGCACCTGGAGGAGTGACCTGGACACTCTGCCCTGCCTGTACCCGGAGTAGCAATCAAGCAAACCACAGCCACCAATTGGAGGAAGAGGGAATCCCTGAAGCATAGGCTCCACCAGTACCAATTGGAAGAAGAGATGGGTAGACAACAGTGTAAGAATACACTCAAAAACATAAAGAGCAATACAGCACCACCAGAAACAAGTGGATCTACAACAGCAAGAACTGAACATCCCAATTCAAATGAAGCAGAAAACCTAAAAATAACTTTATGAAGGTGGTTAAGGCCCTTAAAAAGGAAAGAAAATTCCTTTTAAAAAAAATGTAGGAAAAGACAAATTGGAAGAAATCAACAAGTCCCTTAAAGAAAACCAACCAAAACACAATCAGTTGAAGGAAATGATTCAAGATTTAAATGCTAAAATAGGGGCAATAAAGAAAACATAAACCGAGGGAATTCTGGAAATGGGAAATCTGGGTAAAAGATCAGGAACTACAGCTGCAAGCATCAACAGAATACAACATATGGAAGAGAGAATCTCAGGTGTTGAAGATACTATAGAGGAAATGGATTCAGCAAAGAAAATCCCAAAATATCCTGGAAATATGGGACACAATGAAAAGGCCAAACCTAAGAATAATAGGTATAAAAGGAGAAGGAAGTTCAACTCAAAAGCACAGAAAATATATTTAATAAAATCATGGAATAAAACATTCCCAACCTAAAGAAAGATATGCCTATGGAGATACAAGAAACTTACAGAACACCAAACAGACTGGATCAAAAATTAAAAAGGGCCTTTGCCACATAATAATCAAAACACTAAACATACAAAGTAAAGGAAGAATATAAGAATATAGAGCTGCAAAGGAAAAAAGCCAAGTAACATATAAAGGCAGACCTATCAGAATTAGACTTGACTTCTCATTAGAGATACTAGTCATGGTCAAGCGTTATGCAGACATTAAGAGACCACAGATGCCAGCCCAGACTACTATACCCAGCAAAACTGTCAATCACCGTAGAAGGACTTCCATAAATTAATATAATTTCTGTGTAATTATTTCAGGCGTAAGCTAGCCAGGCAGTGGGACACAGGCCGCCCCTTCTACTACAAACTGGTCCCTCAACGTGGTCTACTAACTCCACATAAAACCTGAGAGGGCTTGAAAAGGAATTCTAGACACACAGGAAAAAACAGAGTTTAACACAGCTTTTTGTTGTTTGCTGGGCATGCCGCAGAGAGATTTCCTGACTCAGCAATAGCAGGAGAAAAAAAGCCAGGCCATTTTAAAACAAGGCTTCCTGGGCCCTGCCACTGGTGCAAACTTCGGCTATGGAGCATTTGTGGGCCCAGATGTTCTGTGCCTATTGGGGATCAGAAAGAAAGTACTCTGAGACCATGCCTGTGACTCAGTGCTCCCTGCCTGGGCAGGTGGCGGGATCAGGTTTACTAGGCATGAACAAGCAGGAGAGCATGGCAAATTTCTGCCGCCATACAGAGAGATGTTTCCTGTCTGCACACTGCTCTGCATGGCCGATTTGGTTGTAACTCATATAAAAAGGATTTATGTATGGCACGCTCATTCTCCTGGTTGGACTGTTGAGCACAGCTCCTACCTGGCGGCCCCAGAGCTAGCAGAAATAGTATGTCCACCATTTTGAAATTGGAAAGAGGTGGAGCCAACATCCAGAGCAGCCGCAACCTACCTGCTTAACATTTTAAAAGCTCTTCAAGACAATAGAGAATTAAAGGCAATGCAATAGGACAGAGTCAGACATAAAAGACCTCTAAATGGGTCAAACTGTTAGATAGACATACACAGGCTTGGGAGAGAGAGGGAAAAAAAAAAAAGAGTATTAAAACGTCATAAAGTAAAGTAAAAAGGGTCAAGTCTTTAAAGAGACAGAGTACAGATAATAATGAAGAAAAATAAGCCACATAAAAATGGAAAATTCACAGAGAGTCTGGATTATGTTTATTGTGTTTTCTTTATTTTTTTGACTGTGAAGAAGTACAGAGAGACATTTCATTGTGTGGTCTGCTAAGCTAAACCAGCATGTATGTTCTAAAGGTATCATGACTTCCAAATTTGTGTCTAACGATATGCTTTGGAAAAGAGGTTCTTCTTTTGTTTTCACAAAAGATGAGACACTGTGAATTGCTTCTAGACCAATATGGTATGACAGACCACGCCCTCCTGAAAGGTTGCCATAAACACCCTCAAAAAATTACTCAACCAGTGACTAAGATTGAACCTAGCACATAGTTTACACCATGAAAGACCTGATTAACAGCGACCCCATTCAGCAAGAAGCAGTTTGGAGAAAAATAACTGTGCCCATATTCCCAAATATTGTTTATAAATGTTCTTTTACATTTAAAGGGTAATTTGCATTGGTTGGATTTTGCTTTAGTGATATAAATTTAAGGTCAATTTTGTTATATGTATATGTATTTCTGATCTTGATTAAGGTATTGTGATTGTGTAGTTCATTTAAAAAAGTAATGTATAATTAGGAAATATAGGTTAACGAATGATCATCAATAATAATCAAGCTTGTAGTCATGTTAGATTTTCTAGATATATAGATATATTTCAGTTAGATAGACATTCTTCATATCTTTCAATAACTACAGAATATGGCATTTAATATTTTAATAACTTAGGGCTTTTCATGACAATGAGACACATATGCTCCTGGCAGCACCAATCTACTTCAAGAGGAAATTGGGCATCAAAGAGGCTCCTTGTGGAATTGATTAGCCATTTGGGCAAGAAACTGCTCTTGCCTGGACTGTTGCATAAACTGGACACAAAGAACCCACAGAGAGAGGACTGCTGAATTTGCCTATCCATCAGGGTCCCTGATTCATGAAAGAGTCTGCGAGACATTCTGCAGGATACAAAAGAACTGTCTTTGAAATTTCCTGCTTCATGGAAAAGTCTGTTGGATACTATGGGCCCGAAGGCCGAAGATGGATACCCCAACGGACAGAAAAACTTTGGGTGACTGTCCAGGCAGGGAAATGTCTCTGTCAATTCTAGAGTTTTGGAAGTTGCTTACTTCTTGTTTACTTAAGTAATATTATATCCTTCTGGAGTCTTTAATGGAGGTGAAAAATGTGTAGTTATTATTATAGTTTTCCTCAGTTATGATAAAAGATAAAATAGATATAAATATTGTAACTGTAATTCTTGTTTGATAACTGTTTTGTTATATGTAATTTTACTATGTTAAATTGAAAGTCTTTCTTTTTTGTTTAAACAGAAAAGGGGAAATGGTGTAGGATGTGTTGCTTTCATTGGTTGAATAAAGAGACTGCCTCGGCCTTTAGATAGGGCAGAAACTTAGGTAGGCGGGAAAGACAGAACTGGATGCTGGGAAGAAGAGCAGAGTCAGGCAGACACCATGAAGCTCTGGCCAGAGACGGTCGTATGTTAATCTTTCCCGGTAAGCCACGACCTCGTGGTGATATATACAGACTTAGAAATGGATTAAACAAATACGGGAGAGTTAGCCAGTAAGAGGCTAGAAATAATGGACCAGGAACTGTTTAAATGAATATAGTTTCTGTGTAATTACTTCGGGGCCAAGCTAACCGGGCGGCAGGACACAGCCTGCCGCTCGTCATTTTACAGATTTAACCAATACCCAGCCACAAACCCAGCCCTACACAAAATACTAGAAGGGACAGGCTAATAGACTGGATACAAAAACAGAATCCATCTTTCTTCCGCATACAAGAAACAAATCTCAAACTCAAAGACAGACATCGCCTCAGAGTAAAGGGTTGGGAAAAAATATTCCAATCAAATGGACCTAAGAAACAAAAGGGTGTAGCTATCCTAATATCTAACAAAATAGATGTCAAGCTAAAATTAATCAAAAGAGACAAAGAAGGTCTTTCATATTAGTCACAGGAAAAATCCTACAAGAGGAAATTTCAATACTCAACATCTATGCCCCAAATATAAGGGCACCCTCATATGTCAAAGAAACACTTCTAAAGATTCAATCATACATTAAACCCCACACACTAATAATGGAAGACTTCAACACTCCCCTCTCACCACTGGACAAGTCAGTCAGACAAAAAGTGAACAGAGAAATAAGGGAACTAACATGGTATGACTCAAATGGACTTAACAGACATCTATAGAATATTCCATCCAAACAGAAAAGAATATACCTTCTCAAACTGACCACATACTCGGAAACAAAACAAACCTCAACAAATACTAAAAACTGGAATAACTCCATGTATCTTATCAGATCAACAGGGCTTAAAAATAGAAGTCAACAGCAATACTAATTCCAGAAAGCCCACAAACATGGAAATTAAAAAATGCTCACCTGAATAATCAAAGGGTCAAGGAAGAAATAAAGGGAGAAATTAAAGACTTAGTAAAATTCAATGAAAATGACTACACAACATACCCACACAGCAGGAACTGACTGAACTGCCTTTGGAATTTCCTGCTTTATGGAAATGTCTATTGGATACTATGGGCCTGTAGGCTAAAGATGGATGCCCCAATGGTACAAAAGAACTTTGGGTGGCTGTACAAGCAGCGAGATGTCTCTATCATTTCTAGAGTTTTGGAAGTTGCTTATTTCTTGTTTGCTTAGGTAATATTATATTCTTCTAAAGTCTTTGATGGAGTTGAAGAATGGTTATAGTTTTCCTTAGTTATGATAAAAAATAAAGTAGATATAAATAATGTAACTGTAATTCTTGCTTGAAAACTGTTTTGTTATATGTAATTTTACTATGTTAAAGTGAAAGCCTTTCTTTTTTTAAACAGAAAAGAGGGAAATGATGTAGGTGGGTCTTCTATCTGTTGTTTCAGTGGTTAATTAATAAAGAAAACTGCTTGGCCTGATAGGGCAGAATTTAGATAGGCGAAGTAGACCAAACAGAATGCTGGGAAGAAGGCAGTGAGGCAGACGCCTCAGGCAGACACTATAGCTCTCCTCTCCAAGATGGACGTAGGTTAAGATCCTTCCTGGTAAGCCACCACTTCGTGGTGCTACACAGATCATTAGAAATGGGTTAATCAAGATGTGAGAGTTAGCCAGTAAGAGGCTAGAGGTAATGGGCCAAGCAGTGTTTAAAAGAATACAGTTTCCGTGTAATTATTTTGGGTAAAGCTAGCCGTGCAGGGAGCTGGGCGGGAACATAGCCCACTGTTCCATTGCCGCTCCATCTACAGGTCTCCTGAGTAAATTGGGAGTGTAGGTACCTTGGGGGAGGGTTCATGGGGAGGAGAGAGGTGGGGGGAACAGAGAAAAATGTAGAGCTCATTATAAACCAATAAAAAAGAAAGAAATTAAGAGCTGCAAAGGAAAAAGGCTGAGTTACATACAAAGGCAGACCTATCAGAATTATATCCAACTTTTCAATGGAACCAATGAAAACCAGAAGGTCCTATACAGACACTAACAAATCACAGATGCCAGACCAGACCACTATACCCAGCAAAGCTATCAATAAACACAGATGGAAAAAATAAGACATTCCATGACAAAATCAGATTTAAACAATACCTATCCACAAATTCAGCACTACAGAAAATACTAGAAGGAAAACTCTAAGTCAAGGAAGTCAACTACACCCACAAAAATCAAAGGCAAAAGATAATCCCATACCAGCAAATCCCAAAAAAGAGATATGAGCACACAATATTACAACCGACAACAAAAACAAAAAGAACAGAAACTAGTAATCAGTGCTCATTAATATCAATTAATATCAATGGCTTCAATTCACCTATAAAGACACAAACTTACAGAATAGATACAAAAACAGAATCCATCCTACTGCTGCATACAAGAAACACTCTTCAACCTCAAAGACAGATATATTACCTCAGAGTAAAGAGTTGGGAAAAGATTTTCCAATCAAATGGACCTAAGAAACAAGTTGGTGTAGCTATTCTAAAATCAAACAAAATAGACCTCAAACTAAAAATAACCAAAAGAAATAAAGGACATTCCATATTTGCCGCAGGAAAAACCTATCAAGAAGTTTCGATTCTAAACATCTATGCCCCCACATTTGTAAAAGAAACATTACTAAAGCTTAAATCACATATCAAACCACACACACTAATAGTGGGAGACTTCAACACACCACTCTCACCACTGGACAGGTCTGCCAGACAGAACTTAACAGAGAAATAAAAGAACAGAAGTTATGACTCAACTGAACCTAACAGACAGCTATAGAACATTTCACCCAAACACAAAAGAATATGCCTTTTCTTCTTAGAAACTTCTCTAAAATTGACCACATACTTGGTCAATAGTTAAAAAAGCAAACCTCAATAGTTAAAAAAGAAATAAATCGACAGACAAGACAGACAAATAAAGAAAGAAAGAAAGAAAGAAAGAAAGAAAGAAAGAAAGAAAGAAAGAAAGAAAGAAAGAAAATTAGAGATTGAAATAACTCCCTGTATCTTACTGGATAACCAATGCTTAAAGTTAGAATTCAACAACAACTTTAACTGCTTTCTGCAAACTCATGGAAACTGAACAATGCTGAAATGAATCACTACTGGATCAAGGAAGAAATAAAAAAGTTAAAGACTTCCTAAAGTTTAATTAAAATGATAGCACAACATAACCCAAACTTATGAGACACAATGAAAGCAGTGCTAAGAGCAAAGTTCATAGCACTAAATGCCTACATAAAGAAGTTAGTCAGATGCCACAACAGTGAATTAACAGAACAACTGAAAGCTTTAGAACAAAATGAAGAAAACTCACACAAGAGAAATAGGGTGAAAATAATCAGACTGAGGGCTGAAATCAATAAAATAAAAACAAAACAAAGAATCAATGAAACAAAGAGTTGGTTCTTGGAGAAAATCAAACAAAATAGACAAACTAAACAAAAGGCAGAAAGAGAATATCAAAATTAACAAAATAAGAAATAAAAACACAGACCAATGACCAATGGAATCTAATCAAAGATCCACACAACTATGAACAGCTAATTTTTGACAAAGAAGCTAAAATTGTACAACAGGAAAAAAAAGCATCTTCAACAAATGGTGTTGGCATAAATGGATATCAACATGTAGAAGAATGAAAATAGATCCATATCTATCACCATGCATAAAACAAGTCCAAATGGATCAAAGACCTCAACATAAATCCAACCACAATGAACCTCATAAAAGAGAAAGCGGGAAGTAGCCTTGAATATTATCAGCACAAGAGACCACTTCCTAAATATAACACCAGTAGTACAGACACTGAGAGCAGCAACGGGACCTCCTGAAACTGAGAAGCTTCTGTAAAGCAAAAGATATGGTCAACAAGACAAAATAGCAGCCTACAGAAAGGGAAAAGATCTTCACCAACCTCACATCTGAAAGAGGGCTGATCTCCAAAATATACAAAGAACTCAAAAAACTGAACACCAAAATACCAAATAATCCAATTAAAAAATAGAAAACAGAGAATTTTCAAGAGAAGGCACTCAAACGGCTAAAAGACATTTAAGGAATTGGTCAACATCCTTAGCCATCAGGGAAATGCAAATCAAAACAATTCTGAGATACTATTTTATACCTGTAAGAACGGCTAAAATCAAATACACAGATGATAAGCTATTCTGGGGAGGACTGTGGAGTAAGGGGAACACTCCTCCATTGATGGTGAGAGTGCAAACTTGTACAGCCATTTTGGAAATCAGTATGGTGATTTCTCAGGAAACTGGGAATCAATCTACCTCAAGACCACTATTGGGCATATACCCAAAGGATGATAAATCATACCACAAGAACATTTGCTCAACTATGATCAGGACAACATTATTCATAATAGTCAGAACCTGGAAACAACCTAGATGCCTTTCAATGGAAGAATGGATAAGAAAAATGTGGTTACACACTGGATTACTACTCAGTGGTTTAAAAAAAAAATGACATCTTAAAATTAACAGTTAAATTGGATGGAACTAAAAAAAAAAAAAAAATCCTGAGTGAGGTAACCCAGACCCAGAAAGACAAATATGGGATGTACTCATTTATAAGTGGATATTAGGCATAAAGCAAAGGATAACCAGACTACAGCCCACAATCCCAGAGAAGCTAGGTAACAAAGATGACCCCAAGAGAAACATAAATGGATCTACCTAGGAAGGGCAAATAGATAAGATCTCCTGAGTAAATTGATTGGGTTTTCTGCCTTTCTCATTAACCACCTCTTAACGTTTGAGAAGCATCTATGTAGCAGGAGCTAGAAAAGTCACTCAACTATTACACTCAGACACAACCCCAAATAAAAAGGCATTTTCCCCACTGGATCTGCAACCAGATCCAGCACATTACATGTTAGGCAGGCAGCCCACCATTAAACTCCATTTCCAGCCCCAACACTTGCTCCTAATACTACTCACTGCTCACTTCTAATTGCTGCCATTATCTATTAAACATTTTGAATGATCATCTTCTAATTGAGGCTTTCATTTTTATTCACATAAAACATCCGATCTAAAAGCACCAACTAGCATCTGTTCTTTTTAAGTTCACTTTGATTTTCAATCCAGGCACAATGGACATTGCTTTTCCTAGTTTTTGCATAAATTCAATCTCACTCAAGTTTGGTCATAGCCCAAATGTCTCTAAAGTGAATTTTAAGTATTCTGAAAACTTCAGAGGGACTTATGTCTATTAAAAATGACCTTTTCAGCTTATATGATTTTCTCATATTCAGGATATCAGGGTATGGTGCTCATGCTAAGAATTAGAAAACATGTGTATTAGCCCTAAAACCTATCATAATACATGTGACTTGTTTTACATTCTGTAATATAAATTTACTTGTAATATAGAGAGCACCCAAGTTCTATACTTAGGAAACTCATTAATCAGCATTTCATCTTAGAAATAACTTTAGAAAGAAAAAGCTTCAACCACTTTGATAAAAGTTGAAAATAATTTCCCAAAGTAAGCATTAGATATTCCACATACTCAATTATTTTTTCAATTCCAATATTTCAATTATTTTTTTCATTAATTTTTGATTTGGTAGATATAGTTCGGTGGTAGTAAGGATTTCTAAGCCTATGTAAGACTCATCTTAGTTTGATCCTCAGCACCACTTTAAAAAAAAACTATATTTTTTCTCTTAAAATACTGATTTATACTTTTAGAAATTTCCTTTGCCAATTGTTCAAAATTGCCATAGAAATCAACACAAAGGTCAGGCAGTGGTGGCACACGCCTTTAATCCCAGCACTCAGGAGGCAGAGGCAGGTGGATTTTGATGTCAACCTGGTTTACAAGAGCTAGTTCCAGGATGGGCTCCAAAGCTACAGTGAAACCCTGTTGGGGGGGGGGGGGGCGGAGACACACCAACACCAAACAACAACAAAAAAGAACAAATAAACACAAAGATGTTCTTTTAAAGACATTTAAATTTAACTTTTACATTTCTTCAGGTAAAACAGATTGTTTTATCATAGTTGAAATAAATTTTAGGGCTTTTTGGGCGGAGGGGACTCACACATGCTAGGCAAGCTCTCTACTGCTGAACTATGTCTCCAACCCAAATAATTATTATTATTATTATTATTATTTTCGTTTTTCAAGACAGGGTTTCTCTGTGGCTTTGAAGCCTGTCCTGGAACTAGCTCTTGTAGACCAGGCTGGACTCGAACTCACAGAGATCCGCCTGCCTCTGCTGGGATTAAAGGTGTATGCCTGGCTCCAACCCAAAATCTTAATATTTCAGAAATGGGCACAAGTTCTAAGTTCTAGATTTTAAATCACTAAGACATATGCTTTCTGTTTTAAAATTAATTTTTTCTTAAAAAGGGACTACTTCTGTGTGATAAAATTAAGAGCTATATTTCTAGTTATGCTCTCCAAGGAAACATGAGAAGCATACACTTATTAAAGGTAGAACATTCTGAGAGCTCCATTCCATGACCATAAGACTGGGCTAACAACTTTATCAATTCTTGATATAAAATGTTTCCAATATTTAGTAATAGAAAGAATTTGGCACCTCTATTGCACATAATAAAGATGATTACCTTATTTGGTGCTGACTCACAAGAATGTTTCATCTGATTATCCAATGGTGAATCAGGAGAGGGTTTAATATGATTATCCAAATGACAATTTCCAGGAGCCCTCTTCGTGGCTTTATTAATTTCGATAGCAATATTATTAATTTTAACTTCTTCAGATTTCCTTCCTTCCATTTTATCATGTTGGCAAGTTACATTACTATGTGGTTTCATATCTAAGAATGTATTCTGAGACACTGAGTGAGACATTTCTAAAAGTGCTGGTGAAAAACCAGTTCGTAGTAAGCCCAATGTAGGAGATACTTGAGAGTCCAACTTATGTTGCTGCACAGAGTTAAATTTTGAGAGTTTAATTTTAGTCCAGTTGGAGTTCCTCTTCGTTGAGCTATTTATTCCATTTAGTATGCATTTCACAGGCTTTGTTTTCCTACTGGGAAAGAAACGGTTACACTGCATGTTCTGGCTTGTTTCTTTCTGAGGGAGCATTTGTCTTTCAACATCAGCCCCTTCCGATGTGACTTCTGTAGGCTTCTCCTCATTTATCCTTTCCATGTGTGACGATTCCTTTTTTACCTCCACAGTATCTGATTCAATTTCACCAGCAATTTCTTCACAAAGTTGGAGAATGCTACCTCGCTTATTCTTTCCAGCTTGCTCCAATTCATGATCAATACTTTGTTCAGGCACTAATGGTTGTGGAATTTCAGGGAATTTTGTGCTAGTATTCACTTGTGTGTGAGCTGATTTCCTCGGTTCATTCTTTTTAGAGACCACTGAAGTAGCTGCTTTGAATTTTCTAACCTCAGAAGTTACAGGCACAGGTTTTGATTCTTCTTTTCTAACAGTCTTTTGGCAACACTTCTCAGACCCTTGGATGCACTGAGAACTACAAGTATAAGCTGTCTGAAGCTGTACTTTGCGCTTCTTTCCTTTGGGAGAATGTATTACTTCATTCGTAAGTGAACTTTTGTCCTCCTTACAATCAGACTCTATTTCCAGCCCTTTTCTTTTCACGTGCTTCTGACTTGCTGTGACTTTATCAGATCTATTCTGAGTGCTATTGTTGCACTGCTCTCTTCTTGCTGGTCGCAAAGTCTGTTTCCCTGCTTGCGTGTGCCTCTGAACCCCTGTACTGCGCAAAGACCTGGTTGAGCATTCTGTTAACTGCTGCAGTCTTTGTGATCTCCGGGTAAGTTGTTCATTTCCTTTGACAGTTTCAAGTGCTAATTTTTCCTGACATAATCTCTTTTTTGTAGATTCTTGTGATTGTCCCTTCACAATTACCATATTTTTATTAATGGATTTAGTTGCGTTTTTATCAGCTGCCGATGCTGACCTTGTACTCACTCCTGCTCCCAAATTAGGGTGATTTACTTGACTTTTGTTGCAAGATTTAACCAGTGCCTTGACAGCTTCCTTGGAACCTGATTTCTTTACTACACTGTTTTGAGAACCCTCAATTTCTAGTTCTAAATTCTCATCTTCAATTTTGTTAGTAACTTTGGAGGAATTTTCTTTTGATTTCTCCTGAATGGACATTATTCCTGAGTAATGTCTTCCTTTCTGAGGCCTTTTTGAGGACTGTGTCCAGGTAGGTGCAGATCTAAGTACTTAGGAATTTAGTATTATTACTACAGAGCAGATCTTAAAAATTGACTTTAACTTATATTGATGTACATTTCCCACAGAAATACTAGGTGTTTCAAGTAAGGTTGCTCTCTGAAATTCCTAAGATATGAGAAAAGCTGGCATGAATGCTGAAAAATATTTGCTCTCTGTTGAACAGGGAAATGGAAAGCTGAAGAAAATTAATTCTAATTTATTATTTTCAGAAGTTTTTATTTTTTATTAAAATAAACTTCATTCAGATCCAAATTGTTCTAATTATTTTAGTTTCAGGCCTAACCCTATTACTAGGAGTTATTTATCACTGACCTGTCTGCTTTGACAAAATTTCTGACAACTTTTTTCTTCTGAAGGCTACAGCTACTGGACGCTGATGCATTTGTAACATGTCTTATGGCTAACAGGCTTCTTTCCTTGTTTGCCAAGTTTGTTGGTTTCTGGCTTCTATTTAATCTCCTTCGCTTAGTAAAGTACTCTATTAATATAGATTTCCTTTTGTGCTGCCATTTCTGAAAAAATAAAAAATAAACATTAAGTTTCTATATAATCCAAGAAGCAGATCAATGATAATACTATGCAGAAAAACACCCCAATTTAAATAAAATTTAACTCCTTCTTTTAGACTACATTCTTTAGAATAACACAGTGAAGTCTTCAAAACATTTTTTATGCATGTTTTAGACTTATTTTAAGTGTATACGTATTTTGCCTGAATATAAGTGTACCACATGCATACTTGGTGCCCGTAGGTCAGAAAGGGACAATGGATCTTCTGGAACAGGAGGTATCAATATTTGGATGGCTATGAGTCAACATGTGGGTGCGAGGCATAGAACCCAGATCCTCTGCAAGAGCAACAACTATTTTAAACCACTGAGTCATTTCTCCAACCCCTCTCAAATACATTCTTCAACAGCAACTTATCTTATTGAAAATATAGAATACTCCATATTTACTTACAGTTCTCTTCCCACAAGACAGAACTGATGTTTCAGCCACCATAACTCAAGATAATCTGATAAAACCATCCCTTATAACTTCTTAACATATTATACAGTGCCTAAAAACAAAAAACAAAACAACTTACTTAAAATGCTAAAAAAGATAAAGACCTAATCATCAACTAACCTCTCATCAAATTAGTCTAATATTTACCAAAGCTCATTTCACACACAGCATTCAATTTCATTGGAACAGTATACATCTATTATATGCTGTGAAAAAAAGTTTTAAAATACAAATTACAATTCACAATATAAATATTAAATGTACTAAACTAACAAAGTAAAATTGTATGAGGAGAAACTACAAATATATATAGGCAGAAAAAAATGAGATATATAAGTAAAGCTGATTTACTTTAAAAACACTTAGTAGGTAAAGAAGAAAATCTATGAACTAAACAAACAATACTGAAAGAGCAAACAGAAGTAAAAAAAAAAAAAAAGGATATTAAGAGCTGGAAATGTAGCTCACTTGGTAGAGTGACTTGCCTACAATGCACAAAATCCCACAGGACTTTGATTCTCCAGCCAGGTGTAGTGGTACAAGTCTATAATCCCAGCACTTGGAAATAAAGGCCTGTTGATCAGGATTTCAAGGCCATCCTTAGGCTACAGGAATCCCTGCCTCAAATAATAAACAAAACAGAAATAGGATATTAAGACTAAAGGACTAGCCTAGCAGTGGTGACACACACCTTTAATCCCAGCACTCAGGAGGCAGAGACAGGTGGATCTCTGTTCAAAGCCAGCCTGATCTACAAGAGCTAGTTTCAGGACAGCGAGGCTGTTACACAGAGAAACCCTGTCTTGAAAAACAAAACAAAAACCAACAAAAACAAAAACTAAAGGCAATGGGGAAATGGCCCAATGGTTAAGAACACTTACTGTTCTTACAAAAGACCAGGTTCAGTTTCCAGCACCCACAACAGGGAGCTCATGACTATCTGTAAGTCCAGTTTGGGAGGATCCAATGTTCTCTGGCCTATGTGTGCACCTGCAAGAATTATGTGCACATATGCTCACAAAGTTACATGTACATAAATAAAAATGAATAAATTTAAAAAATAAAATAAATAAATAAATTCACTAAAGATAAACAGGCATGGTGGCTCACCCTTTAATCCCAGCACTCGAGAGGCAGAAGCAGGCGGATTTCTGTGAATTCAAGGGCAGCCTGTTCTACATAGTGAATTCTAGGACAGTCAGAGCCCCATAGCAAGACACTTACTTGTCTCTAAATAAATAAGTAAAAAATAAGAAGGAGAACAATACAGAAAGACACCGGATGTCTGGTATCCACACATACATGGCCATGTAAACAAATAAGCAATAAGCATGTAAACCCACACATTCTACACACACAAACAAAATAAAAACTATAAATACTGAATTTCAAAGAATGTTACTTCTAGGATTTTACAAATATACCTATATAAATGCATAGATTGATTTCAATATTATATTAACAAAGACTAACTACCCAAACAAATAAGTTATCACTATAATACTGCTTATATCATTGATGATAATTGTACAATAGAATACCATGCAACTGTGTCAAAGTGGTTCCAAGATTCAACTCAATACTCAGCAAATCCAGAAGCTTTATATTTATTATTCAATTATAATCAATTATTTATTTGTCTGTGGGTTTTTTGTTTGTTTTTTGAGACAGGGTTTCTCTGTGTTACCGCCCCACCTGTCCTGGAACTCATCTGCAGACCAGGCTGGCCTTGAGTGCTGCAATCAAAGGTGTGTGCTACCACCACCTGGCCCCCACTAGAGTCTTATACACAAATGACACCCTGACTTTATACACAAATGACACCCTGACTTTATACACAAATGACACCCTGACTTTATACACAAATGACACCCTGACTTTAAATTTTATCTCGACAGTCTTACCATGTGTCTCAGTCCTGTTCTACTGCTGTAAAAAGACACACGAACAAGGCAACTCTTATAAAAGACGCATGCCTTTAATCCCAGCACTCGGGAAGCAGAGGCAGGCGGATCTCTGTGAGTTCGAGACCAGCCTGGTCTACAGAGCTAGTTCCAGGACAGGCTCCAAAGCCACAGAGAAACCCTGTCTCGAAAAACCAAAAAAAAAAAAAAAAAAAAAAAAACAACCAAAGTGAATCTTGGTGGTGCATAAATACAATCCCAAAAATTGTGAAGTAGAAATGGGAGTTTCAAAAATCCAAGGTCATGCTAGGCTATACAGCAAGCTTGACATTGGTCACCTTGACTATATGAGATTCTGTCTCAAAAGAAAAAAAATTCTATGGAAATGTAAATCATGTAGAAAAGCCAAAGAACTACTTTAACAAGAGAAAAACAGTCCTAATAGTGGAACACACTGTTAATCATAGCATCTACAGAGCAAGATCCAGGACAGACAGGGCCACACAGAGAAATCCTGCTTCAAAAAACCAAGAGAGAATGAAACGAGAGCTGGAGAGATGGTTCAGCAATAAGAAGCATTTGGTGTTCTTGCAGAGGACCTGGATTCAATTCCCAGAACCCACTAGGCAGTTTAAAACCACCTGTGACTCCAGTTTCAGGGCATCCTATGCCCTCTTCTGGCCTCTATGGGCACAAGACACACAATGCACACACACATAAACAGGTAAACACCAATAAAAATAAGTAAATATTTTAAAAACTAAAAGAGCGAAGTTGTACCAGCCTAGTATGTGTGGTACCCTAAATACAATCTCCAACAGTGCCGTCTCCCTACCAAAAAAAGAGAAAAAAACACTGAAATACTGACAATAACCAATTTCCAAGCTTACTACAGATCAACATAACACTGCCAAGGACAGAGAGAAAAACAGAATGGAGAAGTAGAGTCTCACACACATTTCATTCCCACTCCTCCAACAGGGTCTCAGTATACAGTCCAAGCTTACTTTCAACTATCATTAATCCTGCCTCAATTTTTTAAAGCATTTTTCTTAATGATTCTTTGGAAATTTCACATCTTGTACCCTAATCCCACTTATTTCTCAGTCTCTTCATATCTACCCCTCAACCACCTCCCCCCTCCCACCACAGCATACCCCACAAAAGAAATTTTAAATGACTCAGCAGTTAAGAGCACTGACTGCTCTTCCAGAGAACCAGGGTTCAATTCCCAGCACCCATATGGCAGCTCACAACTATCTATGACTTCAGGGTCCATCACTATCACACAGACATACATACAGTCAAAAAACCCCAATAACTTTTTTAATAAATTAAAAACAAAGCAAAAAGATCACTTTATTCCTGCTTCTCCTGCCCATCCAACACCTCTTCACTCATCTGAGTGACATTAGGAACATGTACCACGCAGTTCACCCTTCTGTCTACTCGGTTTTACTTGCAAATGGTCATTGCAATGAGTTGCTGGTCTGATTCAAGGCCTCTGGCTTCTGGTACATCATCAATTCTGGACTCCTTTCAGATATCCTGCTGTTGCCCCTAGATATGGAGATCCTACAGCTGTGATTCCACAGGACCAGTTCCTTCACACACTGACAAGTCATAGATGGGTAGATATTGGGCTGGACCAACTCAAAGTCCTGGATGTGGATCTGGGTGGTAGCTGATCCAGTCCAGGCCACTGAGATCACCACCCTCAAAAGGGCAGAGTCGGCTCTTCTAGGTCCCTGCCATAGGGGCCAGCTCTCCCACGCCCACCTGTGGGCGGGGCCAGCTCTCCCAGGGGCAGTGAAGGGCAAGTGCTAGCTCAGCTGGGCCCTAGGATTTCAACAGACATGGTTCCTATAGAACTCTGCGGTAGCATGGGCCATAAACAACAGAAATAAACATAGACCCCAGGTACAGCAGGACCATGGACTCAGACATGGCCCACAGCAGCAGATCAGGCCCAGACATTACCAAGGCTCCAGTGATAGCACAGGCCACCCAGATCAGTACGGAACTGGCAGCAATATGGCCCTCAGACACCAACATGGTCTCAGGTGGCTGCCTGGACTCCAGGAATCTGCTCAGTCCTTGATGGTAACAGGAGCCACAGACATCAACTTATAACCTGGCTGTTATAGGCCCATGGAACCAGACATGACCTCACAGACCACTCAGATCGGCCTGGCCCCAATGGCCTGCCTTAACTTTCTAAGAGCTAGAATTACAGCCCTGTGCCACTCCACAAGAATAAGGTTTCAACACAACGAATCAATGGAAACAAGTCTTCAACTTGTGCCAGTATTGGACAGATAGGAAGCCACAGCAGAAGCAGGAAAATAGGAAATACAAGAACATCTTCATCATTCCTTACCTCAGACAACCCACAAATGATGTGGGAATTCATTGGTCAATAAAGAAACTGCCTTGGCCCATCTGATAGGGCAGAATTTAGATAGGTGGAGTAAACAGAACAGAATGCTGGGAGGAAGAGGAAGTGAGGCAATCGCCATGCCTCTCCTCCAAGGCAGACGTGATGAACTTGCCTAAAGGTGAGATGGTCTTTCGGGGTTCCTGATTCATGAAGGAGTCTGCAAGACATTCTGCAGGACAAGCAGATAGTGACTGCCTTTGAAATGTCCTGCTTCATGGAAATGTCTGTTGGATACTATGGGCCTAAAGGCCGAAGATGGATGCCCCAATAGTACAGAGGAACTTTGGGTGACTGTCCAGGCAGTGAGATATCTCTGTGATTTCTAGAGTTTTGTAAGTTGCTTACTTCTCATTTACTTAGGTAATATTATATCCTTCTGGAGTCTTTGATGGAGTTAAAAAGAATAGATAGATAGTTATAGTTTTCCTTTGTTATGATAAAAGATAAAAAAGATAAATATTGTAACTGTAATTCTTACTTGATAACTGTTTTGTTATGTGTAATTTTGCTATGTTAAAGTTAAAGCCCTCCTTTTTTTGTTTAAACAGAAAAAGGGGAAATGATGTGGGATTTTATTGGTCAATAAAGAAACTGCCTTGGCCCATCTGATAGGGCAGAATTTAGATAAGTGGAGTAAACAGAACAGAATGCTGGGAGGAAGAGGAAGTGAGGCAATCGCCATGCCTCTCCTCTCTGAGGCAGATGCGATGAAGCTCCGATCCAGGATGAATGTAGGCTAGAATCTTCCTGGTAAGCACACCTCGTGGTGCTACACACATTAATAGAAATGGGCCAAGCAGTGTTTATATGAATACAGTTTGTGTGTTGTTATTTTGGGGCATAAGCTAGCCAGGTGGCCGGGAGCTGGGTGGCAGGAACGCAACCCGCAGCTCCCACTACACACAAAAGTAATTTCAGGTTGATCAAAGACCTAAATGTAAAATTATCAAACTTTTTTGGAAAAAAAAAAGGAAAGAGAAAATCTTGGCTATTCTAATTGAAGTTTAGGCAGGAAGATCTTTAATATTCCATTCACTAAGTCCACAAGAAAGACTGGTTCAAAATTCTTCAGAAAAGTTAAATGTACCATAACCAAAATCTGAAAACCCCAAAGTACCTGGGAAACAACCCATAAGTCATGGGGAATAGACAAAAGTGAGGTGTCACTACAGTAGAAACCACCCAGTAAACCAAAGAACATGCAGGTATAAAGAACAAGGATGAATCTCATAACCATGCTGAGCAGCAGAAGCTATATACAAACACATTGTAAGAGTCTACTTTTCATGAAATTATATAAAAATCAAGTTTTAGTGACAGAAAGCAGATCAGTTATAGTCAAGGGTTAACTATCAAGGAGGAAATGATGTAATCTAAGGGGTGGTGGAAATGTTATCTTGAATGTGGTGCTGATTTCCATAAGGGTCTGTTAAAACACACCAAATTTAATCTTTAAGAAATCCAACTTTAAAGAGCAAAATTTTACAATGTAATTTATAATCTGATAAAGGCACTCAACAAATAAGCTAAAACTGATAGGCTCTAACAGTCAAAAAAACAATAATTAAACCAGAAAGGCAAGGTAAAGAACAGGGTGGAACATTGTGCAGGTAAGTGAAGAAGCAGCACACAGAGCCAAGTTTATGTACATAATATATGTAGGACTGCAAAAGAAAACAGTTATTATTTCTGGAAAAACAAACTATGAGACCAGTGCTGAGAAAAGCTTACTTTTCATTACACAGCTACTTTAATGTTTTATTATTTTTACACAAGATAGGTCAGCAGGATTTGATACCAAGTCTAAGGCCTGACCTCACTTTGATCTCCAGAACCCACATGGTAGAACTAGAGAATTGATTTCCCTGACCTTCATTCACATATTCTGACAGGCACACACACACACATTCATATATGTACTAAAAAAAGCAAGTAGATTAAAAAATAAATGAATAAGTGAATGAAAAAGAGTAGGAGCTGAAAAGATCATGGTTAAGAACACTAGCTGCCCTTCCAAAGGATCAACCCAGGTTTCTAGCACCCCCAGGGAAGCTCACAACCATCTATTAACTCCAGTTGCAGAATCTGATGCCACCCTATGGGCTCCAAATGCAGTGGTGCACAGACATATGCACAGGCAAAACACCTATCCATATAACATAAAATAAAAATTTTAAGCTGGATGTTATATTCATCCTTTTTAATCTCAGCACCCAGATCAAAGCCAGTTTAGCCTACATAACAAGGTCCAAGTCAGAAATGGATAAGCTCTTCCAGAGGATCCAGGTTTGATTTCCAGCACCCACAACTATAACCTCAGTTCCAGTGGATCAAACAAGCAAGCACATGGTGTACAGACATTCAGATATGCAAAACATTCATACATACAAAGTTAAAACAAATAATTTTAAAAATAAAATTGTAAACTTAAACTTCCCTAAAAATATAAAATATATGTAGTCTTTTAATTGTTTCAAAATACACAAAATTAATGAAGTTAGAAGCCACTTACCTTAATGAAATGGAAATGCTGTTTTACCTTTTCAAGTTTCTTGATGATGCCTCTAAGGGATGTTTCTAATTACTTCTGTATATTTGAAAACCTTTTAAAAAAGAGAGAGAGCTCTGTAGCTAAAGCAAAACAAGTTACTGAGAATACATAAATTCAAAAAAATAGAAGTCTATTGTTATTAAAAATTGCGTAGGGTGGGAGTGGGGTAAGGGGAGATGGGGAGAAAAAAGTAAGAAGGGTTGGATGGGGAGAACTTGGGGCAACGGGATGATTGGGATACAGGAAGGTTGGATAGCGGAGCAGGGAAGCACATATCTTAATTAAGGGAGCCATCATAGGGTTGGGAAGAGACTTGGACCTAGAGGGGCTTCCAGGTGCCCAAGGAGAGGTCCCCAGTTAGTTCCTGGGGCAGCTGAAGATAGGGAACCTGAAATGATCCTATCCTATAGCCATACTGATGAATATTTTGCATATCACCATAGAATCTTCATCTGGCGAAGGATGGAGATAGAGACAGAGACCCACACTGGAACACTGGACTGAGCTCACCAAGTCCCAATGAGGAACAGAAGGAGGGAGAAGATGAGCAAGGAAGTCAGGACCAAGAGGGGTGCACCCACCCACGGAGACAGTGGGGCTGATCTATTGGGAGCTCACCAAGGCCAGCTGGATTGCGACTGAAAAAGCAGGGGATAAACCCGGACTCTCTGAATATGGCGGACAATGAGGGTTGCTGAGAAGCCAAGGACAATGACACAGACACTGAGAGAATTAATAAATGGAACCTCCTGAAACTGAAAAGCTTCTATAAAGCAAAAGACACAGTCAACAAGACAAAACAACAACCTACAGAATGGGAAAAGATCTTCACTAACCCCACATCAGACAGAGGTCTGATCTCAAAAATATACAAAGAACTCAAGAAATTGGACACCAAAAGATCACATAATCCAATAAAAAAAAATGGAGTACAGACCTAAACAGAGAACTCTCAACAGAGGAATGTAAAATGGCTGAAAGACACTTATGGAAATGTTCAACAGCCTTAGTCATCAAAGAAATGCAAATCAAAACAACTCTGAGATTCCATCTCACATCTGTAAGAATGGCCAAGATCAAAAACACTGATGACAACTTATGCTAGAGAGGTTGTAGGGAAAAGGAACACCCCTGCACTGCTGATGGGAATTCAAGATGGTACAACCCCTTTCGATGTCAGTGTGGTGATTTCTCAGAAAATTAGGAAACAACCCTCCTCAAGACCCAGTAATACCACTTTTTGGTATATATCCAAAGGATGCTCAATCATGCCACAAGAACATGTGCTCAACTATGCTCATAGCAGCATTGTTTGTCATAGCCAGAACCTGGGAACAACCTAAATGCCCCTCGATCGAAGAATGGATTTAAAAAAAAATGTGGTACATTTACACAATGGAGTACTACAAAGCAGAAAAAAATAACGACAGCTTGAATTTTGCAGGAAAATGGGTGGAGCTAGAAAACATTATTTTGAGTGACGTAACCCAGAAACCCAGACACAGAAAGACAATTATCACATGTACTCACTCATAGGTGGTTTTTAAACATAAAGCAAAGAAAGCCAGCCTACAAACCACAATCCCAGAGAACATAGACAACAATGCAGATACTAATGGAGACTTACATAAATCTAATCTACATGGGAAGTAGAAAGTAGAAAAAGACAAGATCTCTTGAGTAAATTGGATCATGGGGACCTTGGGAGAGGGTTGAAGGGGGGAGGGAAGAGGCAGGGAGAGGAGCAGAAAAAAATGTAGAGCTCAATAAATATCAATTTAAAAAAAAAAGTGAGCCGGGCGATGGTGGCGCACACCTTTAATCCCAGCACTTGGGAGGCAGGCGGATCTCTGTGAGTTCGAGACCAGCCTGGTCTACAGAGCTAGTTCCAGGACAGGCTCCAAAGCCACAGAGAAACCCTGTCTCGAAAAACCAAAATAAATAAATAAACAAAAGTGTGTATCACTGCTGCCCAGCTGTCCTGGAAGGTAGACCAGGCTGGCCTTGAACTCAAAGAGATACACCTGGAGTGCTGGTAGTGTGCCTCCACACCCTACAAAAATTTTTATTACGTCTATTTGTACACGTGCACAGACATTACACGTGCCTGCCACAGTGCACAAGTGATGATTAAAGGTCAGCTTATGGGAGCAGTTCTTCCCTTCCATCACGTTGTTCCCAAGGCTTACACAGGCTAGAGGTATGCCAGGCAAGAACCACCTCAGAAGTTCTATTTTGTTTTCTGAGCCTGGATCTTTCTATGTAACATTTACTGAACTTTGTTGTGTAAACTCAGCTGGCTTTGAACTCAATACTCAAGGCTATGAAGCTAAAGAGATCGCTCTGAGGTTAAAAGTACTTGCTCTACCAGAGTGTTCAGCTGGAACCTCCAGCTACTCCCGCTTCATACAGAAAATCTCATCTCTCTCCAAACCCTGCCCTCTCAGAAAATCTCCAACAAAGAAATGGCTACAAAAAGCCCAGTTCTGCATTCTTGGCAGCTACTTTGGCTCCTCCCATGAAAGCCCCACCTACAGCGTACCATCCTTGGGTACAAATCCAGCTTATGGAGAACACATCATCTTGCCTACAGGGTGTTTAAGCTCCCTTTTTCCTGCTTCTTCTCCTGCCTCAATCTCTGGGGGCTGAAGAATTCACCTGGGAGTTGCTTTGTTTAAAATAAACCCTTCCTTTTACTTTTTTCAATTCAGCTTGAACTGGCTTACTGCTATCAAGGTACAAAACCTATTACAGAAGACTTGGGTTGGAATCTCAGCATGACAACCACTGCTGCTAAGTTCCAGCATCTTGACACTGCCAATGACAGTTCTCCAGCACCCTCTTACTTTCATTTTTAATAATTCTCATTAAGTGTTGTTATGATGTGCTGGCCTGTCACCACCTGGGTATCCTGTCCCTTTAAGAGACAAGCCCTTCCCACTCCCAACCCTCCCTTTATGCCAGGCAGCTTGTGCTCTTTTTGTCCCTCTTCTGAAGGGGGTGGCTACTACCTTTCTCCCCCCCCCCCTTCTCACTGGCTACCTTTCTTCTCTTTAAGAGACAAGCCATGCCGACTCCCTCCCCCATCCACTGGGGCAGGCTGATCTTCAGCTTCTGGCCTGAGCTCGCTCTCTCTTTTCCGGCAGCTTCTGCCTTTCTCCCCATTTCTTGCCTCCCCCCTTTTTCACTCTCTCTCTCTCTCTCTCTCTCTCTCCCTCTCTCGCTCTCTCTCGCTCTCGCTCTCTTCTCTCCCTCCTCTCCTTTTTTCCTTCCCCTCCATAACCCCCTGAATAAATAAATATTCAACCTCACTCTGCATGTCGTGTTGATCCATGTCTCTGTCTCTTGCCTGACCTCCACGCGTCTCCCTGCCTGGGATCAGCCACTGCTAGGGGGCCCTCTGCCTACCGCCACATGGCTCGCTATCACCACTTGGGGACCTACAGCATCCCTGCTGCCTACTGCTGCTGGAGATCCTGCAGCATTTTTAATTTTTCCATTACACCTTCCCTTTCACTTTCATAACCCACTAAATAAACTCTCTACCCAAACTCTCTCTCTGCATGGTATATCTGTCTGTCTCTCACCTGTCATGGTCTCCCACCCACCAAAACCTCTGGGGACCCATGGCTACCCCACTGAGACCTGGGGTGACCTACTGCGGCCCCTTGTGAGACTGCTGCCCTCATGAGACTGGTCCCCCACCACCATTCTTAAAAAAGAATAACAAGTGTTATGGGAGTTTTCCTTATGCCTTTTCCTTTGGGAAATTTTGTGTGGGTTTCAGTAGGAGATGAGGATATATACAATGACAGCCTCTTTAAACAAAATAATTAACTCTTTGGAAAAAAATTCCAAGCCACAGTAGTATGCATGATAAAATTGCTAGAAAATTTAGATAGGTAACATATGCTTGACAAATAAGGTATATTTGATAAATAAGGTATACTTGATAATCAAGATTTATAAATTCATAAGGTCTACTCAGGTTCACAGCAATACTTGTCTAGCTTCATCTTTGCTCACTTTAAGCTTTAGCTATTTAGATAAACTAAGCCATATAAAAAAATTGCAATATTCTATAATGGAGTGCCTGGCCCCCTGAAGAGAGTCCTTCTTGCAAGGTCAGGCATTTAAACAATCGCCCCATTTCCTCAAGGGCTTGAAGTAAAGTGCTGCTTGCCTCATCTCTGGCAAGAGTAACATGATTGTAATGACTATTAACTTGTCAGAGTAGATGCTAGCTTCCTCAATGGCTGCTCACAAGCCCCCTTTCTGATCCTTTGTGTAGTTATAGAGTGTAAAAGGTGTAGCCTTTTCTTCAACAAAGCAGCAGCCACCCCCGACTTAACTGAGTCTTCCTTCTTCCATTTGCCTACTCCACATCTCTCCTCTTCGGGCCTGAAATCCACAGCAGCTGGACTCCAGCACACAACCACCTTTAACTCTAGTTCCAGGGAATCTGATACCTTCTCTTTTAGCCTCAGAAGGCACCAGGGACACATTTGGTACAAAGACATACATGGGAACAAAACACGCATACAGTTAAAATAAAATTTAAATAACTTTATAAACTAAATATTCCAGGCTAGTTTCAAACTTGTCAAATCCCCCTGCCTTAGTGTCTCAATGCTGGAGTCTTTTATTTCTGACAAATGTATAGATGGGATTTGTATTCTTCATCTTCCTCCCTCATCTTTTTCAGTGTTAGAATTATAGGTGTGTGCCACCACACACCCTGTTTCCTGGGGGGAGGGGGAGGAGTTGAGCAAGAAACTACAGAATTTGATTTAAAATGAAACAGGGAAGAGACCACAGCTGAAGGTGAGTCTACCAATTAGGAAACTTGCTTTCAAGGTGCACACACATACACGCAGGCAAAAACACCCACAAAAATTTTAAAACAGAAACAAACTAATTTGTAACTTGGTTCTTCAACCCATTCCTTTTCTTAGAGTCTCTTTGGTTCTAGGTTAACAGGTATCCCCCAAAGACACATCTTGGCTCCTTCTCCAACACCAGTGGCTACCGGAACAGCATGGCCCAAGTCCTACCCTGATGATAATTAACTAAACCTCTGGTGTCTCTTCACAGCAGTAGATCCCACATGATCTTTAAGAGGACAAAGGAATTCTGAAATTTGAGAACAAGAACAATAGCGACAAGTGGTGGTACAGACCTGTACCACAGAAGTGGAAGTAGGTAGGCTTCAAGGCCAGCCTGAGCTGCAGGGAGCTAAGGGACAGAGCCACTACATTAAAATAACAATGTCTTTTTATTTACTCCTACAGGATAAGAATGAATCAAAAATTCGTCTCCTATTCCCAAACAGAAAAGACCCACAGTCCTACAAATTGCCCTTGCTCCAGTGAATAAATTCCCACCCCATTCTCAAAGAACTATAATGAAACTCATGGAGGCCACACATACACACAGACACACAGAGACACACACACAGAGACACATAAAAGTAGTAGGGATTCTGAGAAGAATGCCAATGGGAGAGAAGGAGAATGAGAGGTGAAAATGATTGAGATTTATCATAAAAATCAAAATGCCATCTGGCTGGTGGGTCTCCACAGAAGGAGTAAAGGTATAAAAGGTTGCTGGGCAAAATAAAAGTTGCTGTTCTTTCAAAAGCAAAAATGACAGAGAATAATGCTTCATTACCAATTAGAATTACAGTAATAAACAAAGTTTCTGTAAATACAAAGCCAAAGAATTTTCACTGATGTATGTACACACATAAAAAGCCTAAGCTTCAAAAGGGTTAACAGAATTCTAATAATCATCTTAGTTCATTACCAACAGTTGAGGTTATTCAGTGAACTCTAGGAAGGACAAACGTCGTAAAAGTCATAGAAAAAAACCGACTATTATAAAAATACATCATTTTGAATTATACAGCGCTAGTCACTTATAGGACAAATAACAATCAACTCTGTGTGTTGAAGTCAACAAAGACCATCCCGCAAAGGGAGTTAATGATATTCATCATAATATCCTTTCTGTGAAGTATAATTTCTCAATTTAAATGCAGGCACAAAAACCTGGCAAGGAACAGATTAAATAAGATTGAGATAAATAGAACTTGAAGAAGGTAGGGCAACACTGAGAAGGTTCAGCTTCCCCGGAGTTCTGGTGAGAGAGAGACATATTCTCCCCAGGATAGCCACTCTTAGCTTTCAGGATCCATGAAGAACCCTAATTAAACTCATTGGCATTCTCACCCCAAAAGTAAAAGGGACTAGCAGAAAAGAGAAAGGTGATCAGAGGGAATGGCAGAAAAAGAAGAAAGGGTAGTGAGGGAGTAACTATATATATAATTGAAAATATGAATACATGTGTGAAAATGTAATAGTGAAATAACTATAACATACTAATCAGCAACTTTTAGAAATTTTGTTCATTAAGAATTTCTATTGCTAGGTATGGCGGCACACGCCTTTAATCCCAGCACTCTGGAGGCCACACAGGCAGATCTCTGTGAGTTTGAGGACAGCCTGGTCTAGAGAGTGATGAGCTCCAGGACTGCCAAAGCTGTTACTCAGAGAAACGCTGTATGGAAAAACCACACATGCACACACACGCAGGCACGCACACGCACGCACAGCGTGTCTACTACTACTACTAACTTCCTTGTTTCCTCAGACGATAAATTAGGAGTTTCCAAATTAAGCAGTTTCATTTAGTTTTGTTTTGTTCATGATAGTCTCGGTGGGAATTTCATAAAGTTTTTTCAAGTTAGAAAAAATTCATTAGAGTTAGTACCCTATGTAAAATGCAATCACAAAAGTGAAATACAGCTTCAGTTCACTGAAACCTTGACCAGCACAGCTGAAATTGTGTTTCACCAACTTTCTTACTTCTGGTCCTAGAGCCCTTGCTCATGTTAAGCTATACACTACGATCGACATCCGTAGTCCATGCTGACACCTGAGCCTTTGAGTCAGCTCTCTCCTCCCACATGATCAAGTATCAAACTCAGCTTGTCAGGCTTAGCCTTTTTTACCAGCTGAATCATCCCCTCGGGCCTCATTCCTACTTTTTAAAAATTGTTTAGATTGGGGGAGGAGCATCAGGTCACATCCTCATTATTTCACCAAATAACATGCAGTTTTGTGCCTGGTGCAGTGGTTTAATCCTAGCACTAGGGAGGCAGAGGCAGGTGGATCTGAGTTCCAGGCCGGCCTGAACTACATGGTGAGTCTTTGAAAACGGGAAAGAAAAATAAAAAGTTGTTTTGTAATATCATTTAGGGACTGCATGGGTGCCACTGCTTCTTGCTACAAGAAATCCATTTCTGCTAAGACTACAGTACTTCTTGTATCTTCCTGTACTTCCCACTCCCTCGCCTACCGCCACCCACTTGCACAACGCACCATTTGGAGGTGAGGTGTGGGGATCCGATTTTTGGACCTCTGGTGACACAGACAGGTTACTCTGCCGGTGCAAAATCTGACGAGCGCGATCAAAATCTAATATCCAATTCACTTCCGCTCACACCTCTCCACCGTACAAAACTTCCTGGGGCCCTCAAAGGACCCTACCTGTGCTTTGGCCTCCATCTCCAGGTTGCATTATTTCCTGAGATGGGGAACCGGGCCATCGCTCCCCTCCCAAGATGAAGACGCGGGAGTCGGGATCCCCCACATTCTGCCCGCAGGCTGCAGGGCCTCAGGGTTCAGGCCGGGTCAGCGGGAGGCGCCGCTGCCGCAGCCCCGCTGCCGCAGGAGACTGGAGAGCGACGGCGGAAAGACGGACGGACGGAAGGAGGGCGGAGGCCGGGGGCGGGGACCAGGCCCCGGCTACCTGCGGACTCCGAGCGCAGGCTGCCGGCAGTCGCCATGGCTGCAACCACCTCCGGCCGTCCGAGGACCCCGGCTCCTCTGCGACTCTGACAGCCGGCAAGCAACGGCAGGTGACGCGCGACCGCCCACCTCAGGCGCCCGCGGCTGCGAGCCTTCCCGCTGGTTCCGGAGGTGCGAGCAGCCGGGACGCACGAGGAAGAGGCGTGCGGCGGGCGACAGCGAGGACAGCCGCCCGCCGTGGCGAGGGCCGTGGGGATGCTCACCTACCTCCCTGATGCGCGGCCGGCGTCCGCCCGGAGCCCGGGGCGCTCACATCCGGGTACCCGGAGACGCTCAGCTGCTTCTGCCGCGACCGTCGCCGCCCGCGGCAAACACCAAACTTCCGGCGGCGGCAGCGGCGACGCCTCTCCGGTCAGATGGGAGTTACCTGGGGCCGTCGTGGGTGCGCTTGCGCAGCGCTTCTCCAGCCCTAACCCGCTCAGCTGACGTGCCCAGAAGACGAAGATGGCCGCTACGCTCCCTGCGTGTCACGCAGTTTTCACCCGGGCCGAGACAGCCGGGCGTCGGGGAACGGAGAGCGGAGTCCACACTCGGCGCAGGCGCACTGGGAGGCCTAGCGTGCGCGACTCAGCGGGTGGGCGCCCTTCGGGGCGATGGCTGCGCCCCCTGTTGGTGACGGCTGGTCCTCATGCTCGTCTCCGGCCCGGGAGATGGGACAGAGGGTAGAAGTTCAATCCCCCGAAGCCACATTGTGGAAGAACAGAGCTATCTTCTGACTGCCACATGCCAGCTGTGGCATATGTACAAGCCGTGGCATATGTACAAGCAGCAAGCCCTGTAAGATCTGAGCACCTCCACAGCCTGCAAACGCGAAAGTGTGATACATTGCTCACTGCTATACTCAGGAAAAGAGAGCTGAGTATGGAGTGAACCCCTTCTTTAGACTGGTGGGGACGAAGTCAACCCACGGGCCAGCCCTGCTGAGGATGCCTCTCTATTGCCTGCTACCTGCTGAGGGGGTCATGGCAGGCAGAACACTTTATCCTAAAATCATACTGTGTTGTTTACACTTTCTCTAAACAATGTCCAATCTGTGGATCACATATTCTAGTCATGATACACACACATAAATGAGAACTATAATTCTTATTCTTAAAAAATATGCCTAAGGCGGGCTGGAGCCCGCCATGAGTAAAAGCGGCTACAGCTTTTCACCAGCGGGAGGGCACGCACGCGGCGGGTCAGACATATAAACGCAGGAAATAGCCATAAACGTTTATTAAGAAAGGGGGGGAGAGAGGGGGAGGAGAGAGGGAGAGAGAGAGAGAGAGAGAGAGAGAGAGAGAGAGAGAGAGAGAGAGAGAGGCAAAGTCTGTGTGTACACCAGGAGAGAACACAGGGAGAGAGTGACTGGCGGAGGTCAGAAGTTAAAAGGAGTGGGCGTGGCTAGGGCAGGGACCAAAAGAATAACAATAATAAATTTGTAAACCCCCTTTAAACTCACCCAAGGCCCCAAAAGGTGAGGGGTTTGCTCAGAATTTCCATCATTTTCTGTGGGAGCGAATCCTTAGATCTTTCTTTAATAGTGGCCATTAAACCCTGCACTGGTGGCACACACCTTTAATCCCATTTAATACAAGCACTTGGGAGGCAGAGGCAAGTGAATCTCTTCCAGTTCGATCAAGGCTAGCCTAGTTCACAAAGAGTGAGTTCCAGGACAGCAGGGGAGCATTAACATAAAGAAAAGGATTAAATGACCATTCTTATCTGAAAACTACACCAGATCACGGGATTCACCCTTTCTTTACCAATGTTCTTATGCCTGAGAAGCTAAGAGCCTAAACAAAACTGTAGTTTCCACTAAGTTTACTGAAGTTGCTATTCAGACAGGCTAAGGCTTTTAGAAGTGTCCAAAGAAAGGGCCAAAAGTAGTTGTTTTGGGTTTCTGAGAATTTCAGTAACTCAGGCCTCTCATTTTCTTTGTAGTTTAGAATGACCTTGAACTCCCAATTCTCCTGTCTCCACCTCCTAAATCCTGAGCTTCCACGTCCAGACTCCTGATTTATGCTTTAATGGCATGTAGGAAATGGCTCGATAAAGTTTTCTTCACTATAAAATTATAGAACCATGAGGTGATGTGAGACACGATTGCTTCTGACAGCACCAATATATTCCCCCAAAATGATGAGCACCAAAGATATTCCACTTGGAGTTTGTTTTCTTCTTGGCACAATTGGCCTTTGGGCAAGGAACTGCCCATGCCTCGACCACTGACAAAGTGCACAATGTCCAGACTGGATACGCAGGACAGAGGAAAAAGACTGCCAAGCCTTGCCAAGACAGTGTAAGACGGTTCAAAAGATTTTCCTGTCTCTAAAAATGGTCTGCCAGTTAGGCTAGGTATTAGCCAAAGTTGGTAGCTTCAACATTGTTGTGCTTTCCTGTCGCTTTAAGGGACAAGCCATGCCCACTCCCATTACCAACATCACAAGTGAGACTTTGATTACTCTGGTAGCCAGTTGTCTGTCATATACTACACGCTTTGGAAGCTGCTTGATTGCACTTACTGCCTACTTAAGTAATATTAGATAATATTACCCTTCTCATGCCTTCGATGAGATTAAAGATAGATAGTCATAGTTACCTTCCCCTTATGATTTAGCCAAGCCATTTCTGATACAAGACTTCGACTCTTTAAAATAAAATGTTTATTAAAACATTTAGCATGTGTTCCTTGCTTAATATTGTTCATGCTGGTTGTAATCCTAATTTTATACTTGCTATCTGTTCCTAGTGTATGGAGTTTTGCATTGGGTTTGAAACTCTCTTATTTAGACAAAAGGGGTTTGTGATGGGAATGTCTGTCAGGTGATGACCTTTAAGAGGTGGGACCAGGTTAGGGCATGACCTTTTGGGTACCCTGAGAAAAAGGCTAGGTCGCCCAAGGTTCTCTCTCCCTGTGGTTCCTGTGCTACACAACTGAGGTTGGACTTCTCGTTCCTGTTTCATGAGTTTGCCCCTTCTAATAAAAAAATATAATTTGGCCGGGCGATGTTGGTGCACGCCTTTAATCCCAGCACTCGGGAGGCAGAGGCAGGCGGATCTCTGTGAGTTCGAGACCAGCCTGGTCTACAGAGCTAGTTCCAGGACAGGCTCCAAAGCCACAGAGAAACCCTGTCTCGAAAAAAAATATATATATAATTTGTTTATCTTGGAGTTAGCCTGGGTTTCGTCAACCTGTGTCATTCTACAGTGAGGTTTCCTTTCAGTTTATCTTTCCTGAGTTCACACCAGTGCATACACACACACACACACACACACACACACACACACACACACGAACATTCTTACAAAATATACCTTCGTAGTAATGTGTTCTGCTCCATTAGCTTTAGATAAGAGCATAAAAACTCATGTCAGACCATATGAAATCATATGTACTTACCTTTGGTAAAGAAGTAATTTTGATGAGCCAGCCTTCCTCCATCTTAGACTTCAAAGCCATCTTGTAGTAAAAGACAAGCTAGGTTCGTTCACGTTTATAATCAAAGCTTTGTTTCTCAAGGATTGTGCTTTGTCCCAACTGTAATTGTAACTACACATAGTTCTATACTGCCTGTTCTAGGAATGGCAACCATGTATTTGTTTCAAAAAGTTATTTATAGCCATCTTGCAGCCCTACCTTTATTTAAAATAGCTATAACTACCTAATGTTATGACCACTATGGTGGTACCCATAAAGAGTGACACTCTTAAGTGTGCCCTGTTGGAGTAGGTATGTCCTTGTTGGAAGAATTGGAAGTGTGTCACTGTAGGAGTGGGCATTGAGGCTTCCTATGCTCAAGCTATGCCCAGTGTCACAGTTGCTTCTGCTGCCTGTGGATCAAAATGTAGAATTCTCAGCTTCTCCAGCACGGTGTCTGCCTGCGTACCACATGCCATAGTGATAACAGGCTGCATCTCTGAAACTATAACTTGCCACCTCAATGAAATGTTTTCCTTTGTAAGAGTTGCTGTGGTGACAAGACACCATTGTCTCTTCACAGCAATAGAAACCCTAACTAGCACAACCAACTTGTGACCACCTTGCAATTATGCCTTTGTTTCAGGAGGTCCTTGTTATACTTATATTCTACTCTGTAACCCTGCCTACTTTGCCTGTAAAATCCCAGATCAGGAAACCCCCTACCCCTGTCTTCCTCATATCTAGTGCTGACCTCTTGAACCCTACTTTAGGGGGAGGCAGTTCATATACATAAATTTTAAAGCGTTGCTTTAATTAATTTTTCCATGACGATTTGGATTTGTAGTCTTTCTCCTTGAATCTTTGTTATACATACAGATATAGACATAGAAAACATAGATACATATTTAGATAGATAGATAGATAGATAGATAGATAGATAGATAGATAGATAGATAGGCATGGAACCATAATCCTAGAACTCAGTAGACTGAAACAGGAAGATCAAAAACTCTAGGTAAGGTTGACCTCAGGTACAGTGGAAGATCTTGTCATGTTCCCTTAAAGTAATTTAAAGTATAATTAATAATCTGTTTATTGCAGATGTTCATCTTTAAAATATATATAATCAGTTATTTAAATGTGCAGTGAAAAACAAAATGTTGGCCAGGCGATGGTGGCACATGCTTTTAATCTCAGCACTCGGGAGGCAGAGGCACGCAGATCTCTGTGAGTTCAAGGCCAGCCTGATATACAGAGCTAGTTCCAGGACAGGCTCCAAAGCTACAGAGAAACCCTGTCTCAAAAAAACAAAAAAAAAAAAAATTCCCAACACAAACCAAAGTATGATTCCTGCAGCGTTCACCCTGGAAAACTGATGAATTTACTGGGGTTACTCACAGCAACTGCACTGTAGATCCTTGACCCATACTCCAGATGAAGCCCCACTTCAGTTACCCTTCCTCACGTATATACTGTACCTCCAGAGACACCCTGTTCCCCAGACAACCACATGTACTTGTGTAGCATGCCTGGCAGGAACTGGTAAAATCTGATGAGGCCCCCTTCTTTTATGAGGGTTCATCAACAGTCATTGTTATGCTTTCCTGTCGCTTTAAGGGACAAGCCACGCCCACTCCCATTACCTCTGACCTGCCCGC